>NW_027361823.1:19637500-19925000 GCF_039654945.1 Dendrobates tinctorius | reverse complement strand
CGCTAATCACAGGGCAAACAGATAGCTGCGGTTCCCATGCTATCAGATGATGGTGTGAACCAGCAACTTTAACCAGCAGTAAAAAGTTTACCACCAGTCATAGGCGTTAGCTGATGAGAGTACTACTCCCATCAGTCTATGTCTTCTGTCGCTGATAACAAGCAGGCTCCACTGATGGAATTATTCATCAGTCGGCACTTGTGTAATAAATAAATTAAAAAATCAATGTGGGGACTCTTCTATCTTTGACAACCAGAGCAAGTAAAACTGACAGCTGCAGGCTACAACCCTCCGCTGTAATCTTTATCATTCTGGGTATTAAGAGTAGAGGGATCCCCATGCCGTTTTGGTAAGGGGCCATGGATATCGGCCCCACTGAAGCCTAAAAATAGCAGCCCTCTGCTGCCCCCAAAAAAGGCTCATCTCTTAGTGTAGAGGGGCCAATTCTGGAGCTTTGCCTGGCTCTTTCCACTTGACCTGGTGTGTTGCAAGTGGAATAATATTTGTGAAACTGATCCTTTACTTGAAAGAAAGACACTGACTCCTTTATTTGAAATAAAAGAGAACAGTTATACTCACTTTATGCTCATTCTAATCAAGCCCTTGTCCCCTGCAAAAAAAACAGAAAATAATAAGCAACCATGATACTCATCTTACACCCTTTCCATTGAAGGCCATCCCTCATCTGTCCAAACTGAAGATATCCCATGCCATGTTTGCAACATGCAGTTTACAACCTGGACGATGCCATGGGAGAATGAGGTGCTGCGAGTGCAGCTTCAGTGACTATCGGTGACGTCTTTGAGGTTACCGCAGGTCACTGAAGCTGCATTCTCACTGACACTTCACTGTGAGCTGGGATGAAGAATTTTTACAGTGCTCACGATGAACTCATTGAGGTCACCACAGTTCATCGTCCCGTGTCATAGTGCCAGTGGGAATGCAGCCTCAGTGACCTGTGGTAACATTCTTAGGCTGGTTTCACATTAGCGCTTTTTAAGCGCACGCACGGCCGGGGGTAGCTCTGCCCCCGAGCCGGCTCTCTGCCCGGCGTGCCCGCCCCTTGCTTGTAGCGCCGCCTCCTAGCGGACAGCGGCGCCTGCGATCGGCGCACCCTATCTTTAGCATAGGGTGTGCAGATCGTGCGCAGGCCGTGCGCTAGTTGCGCTTTGACCTGCGCTGCGCACTTTTGACGGTGCGCCGTGCGCGCCAAAATCCGAAAAGTTCGATTTTGGCGCGCACGGCGCACCGTCAAAAGTGCGCAGCGCAGGTCAAAGCGCAACTAGCGCACGGCCTGTGCACGATCTGCGCACCCTATGCTAAAGATAGGGTGCGCCGATCGCAGGCGCCGCTGTGCGCTAGGAGGCGGCGCTACAAGCAAGGGGCGGGCACGCCGGGCAGAGAGCCGGCTCGGGGGTGGAGCTACCCCCGGCCGTGCGTGCGCTTAAAAAGCGCTAATGTGAAACCAGCCTTATTCTGACTGTTTTATTTATTCTGGCTGTGTCTTTTTTACAATCAAATTATGGGGTTAGTAATGGAAAGGCATCTTACAGATGCCTATCCATTACTAACCAGTGGACTCCTGAACTTAGCTAGCTATTATTAAAACTCCCAGAAGTACAAGGTGGCTGATCACCCTTGTTCTAAAACTTGATCATAGCTTCTCTGCAAATTATTTTATTTCATATGACTATTCTGTTTTATTTTTATTCCTCCCTATTCTTTTATTTTACATTATTTCTTGATGTTTTATATTGTGAGATAAAGAGCTTCAATTATGAGACCTTCAGTATTCTGCCAGGAACAATCCTCAGTGGAATGAATGGGAAGGTAACTTAGATTTGGACATGGAGTCTTGTTATGCGTAAAAAGAAATAATTTTAATTGACTTTTCTCTTCTTAGAAAATAACACAGCCTCAATGACGGAAAGATAAAAGTCATACAGTATACCTTAGGGAGTAACTGATTGTGTCTGAATAATTATAGTAGGTGTATATGCATAGAGGAATTCTGTATAGAACACTGTGTATGTGCTTTAGTTCATGTATTGAAGATGTAACTGATGAAAAATACATATTGTTCAAAAACTATAAGATTGTAAATCATTTTGAAAATTATAATGAAATATCAAGCCTCTAGAAAGTTCTTAAATCATATGCCAAGTACATTTCTACCTGGAAGAAAACACCAATTCTACATTTAATTTTCTAAACACCCATTGTCTGAAAAGTACATTCAGTATTTAGGATAAAATGAATTTTCCTACTATATAGTATTTTCTGCCACATTACTAAGGCATTTAAATTATAAATATAATAGCAGCATAGCAGCAAATGTGAATATGCTACTGATGTATAGGTGCAAACTTGCTAGATCACTGTCCATAAATAACTATAGAATAGTGATGAGTGAACGCATTCCGTGATACTTGGATATCACTCAAGTATCTGGGTGCTGAGAAAAGCTCGGCACTCGGCGCGCATTAAGCAGTGCTCGGATTTGAACCCCGAATCCCCTCATATTTGTCGCCTGTTACACAGTCAATAAACATGCGGGGATTGATTTTCAGTCACTGTAATGCCGTATCCATCTTGGTAGTGAAATTATTGTGATTGGCATTACCTCATCAAAGGTTATAAAAGGACTGGTGCTGCCATACTTGACTCACTGTTGCCATTGCAATGCTTGATGACAGTGGTTTAAAATTTTTAAAGACCGCTTGACCTGCTACAGGTTGCTAAATTTTTTACTTAAAAAATTGGTTATTGTCATCCATACAGTTTAATGTGCTTTGTGTAAAATTACAGAGATCTGAAAATTTTAAAAACTGCTTGGCCTGCTATAGGTGACCAATTTTATTGTTCTAAATTTGAGTATTGTCATTCATACAGTTTAATGTGCTTTGAATGAAATTACGGTGGTTTGAAATCTTTAAAAACTGCTAGGCCTGCTAGAGGTGTTCACATCTTTTTTTATTAAAAAAATTTACTTTCAATTAATCAAGGAAACTTTGTTTTCAGAGACCTAGCAATCAGAAAATGTGTAAGGTGTGTGGTAAGGGACCGGAAAGTGGAAGTGCTGCTGATGGTGTATTCAGATGGCAAAGACACGGAGCAGGTGCAACTGCACCTGTTGTTGGAGCACAAGCAACACGCCTATTCACGACACATAGCTTCCTGTCTTACTTTAAAGAGAAGCATGGGACAGCAATTCTGAAGCCACACCCGTGCAAACAGGTAGTCAGTTGGATAGCAAATAATGCTTTCAGTATGCTTGCCAGCAGAGATGAGTGAACTTGGTGGAAAACGTTTGCAAATCATAAATTCTACACGACATTGCACATTTGGATTTGTGTTTGGGTTCCAGAGCATTTTACTTAAAAATCAGCAAAATTCGGCCAAAGCTGGGTGAATCATCGAGATTCCATTAATGGTTTTATTAGGACTTTGGTTGGATAGTGGTGCTGCATGATGAGCAGGACGGATGTGTTTGATGAGGGGAGAGGGTAGAGAGAGGTCAGCATAGTGGCGGACTATATATATATTTTTTAATTAACTTAATGTGCGGAGATTCTGGCAGCCAATAAAGACGCAGAAACCATCCACAATGTCCAGACATAAGGGCTTCTGTCATTGGCTGCCGAAGTCATATATTACTCTCCATATAAAAAGTGGGCATGTTGTTTTTGCACTATTTTGACAGGGTAACAGTGCAGAAAGGCTACAGAAAGGCTACTCCTACTGTTGCTGCAAGTAGTCAGATAGTTCAAATAGATACCATCCTTTGTGAAATCGACCTTCCAGCATCTAAATCATTTGAGGTAATAGCGTGGGCCAGACATCAGACCACATTTCAGAATCTAAATCCTTTTTGCTAATAGTGTGGGCCATACACCAGGCCACATTTCAGAACCTAAATAATTTGTGCTAATAGTGTTGGCTATACACCAGGCCACATTTCAGAACCTAAATCATTTGTGCTAATAGTGTGGACCAGACACCAGGCTACATTTTAGAATCTAAATACTTAATGCTAATATTATGGGCCATACATTATTTCATAATCTAAATTAACAAAAGCATACAGTCTAGATCATGTGAAGTTATTATTGCCCTCTACTCCTCTTTGGTCAGACCTCATCTGGAATACTGTGTCCAGTTCTGGGCGCCACATTTTGAAAAAGACATCAACAAACTGGAGCAAGTTCAGAAAAGAGCGACCAGAATGGTGACCTGTCTGCAAACCCTGTCTTATGAGGAAAGGTTACAGGATTTGGGAATGTTTAGCTTGCAGAAGAGAAGACTGAGAGGAGACTTAACAGCTGTCTACAAATATCTCAAGGGCTGTCACATTGTAGAAGGATCATCTTTATTCTCATTTGCACAAGGAAAGACTAGAAGCAATGGGATGAAACTGAATGGGAGGAGACACAGATTAGATATTAGAAAAAACTTTTTGACAGAGTGATCAATGATTGGAACAGGCTGCCACGAGAGGTGGTGAGTTCTCCTTCAATAGAAGTCTTCAAACAGAGGCTGGACAGACATCTGTCTGGGATGATTTAGCGAATCCTGCTTTTGAGCAGGGGGTTGGACCAGATGGCCCAGGAGGTCCCTTCCAACTCTACGATTCTATGATTCTAAATAGTTTGTGTTAATAGTGTGGGCCAGACACCAGGCCACATTTCAGAGTCTAAATCCTTTCTGCTAATATTGTGGGCCATACACCAGGCCACATTTCAGAATCTAAATAGTTTTTGCTAATAGTGTGAGCAAGCCAGGAGTCCACATTTCAGAATCAATCTCCTTTCTGCTAATAGTGTGGTCCAGACATTTGCCCATATTTCTGAATCTGAATCCTTTCTTTCAATAGTGTGGTCCATACACACTATCTCAGTAAACAAATACAGATTGTACTGTGCTGTCAAAGCAGGAAGAGGAGAAGGATAACTCTCAGTGAGAGGAGTGGGAGAGCAAAGAGAATGATGATTAGGCTCCCACTTGGTGTGAACCCTGAGGCACACAACTGAGGAGCTGAACGGAGGAGGTTGAGTAGTAGGAAGAAAAGGAGGTTACGGTATTTTGCAGCCAGCCACAACAAGCACTGCATCCTCAGCCACAATTCTGGCTGTGCCCTAGAGTATTCAAGGGCAGTATGGTGGCTCAGTGGATAGCACTGCAGCCATGCAGCGCTGGAGTCCTGGGTTCGAATCCCACCAAGGACAACATCTGCAAGGAGTTTGTATGTTCTCCCCGTGTTTGCATGGGTTTCCTCTGGGTATTCCGGTTTCCTCCCACATTCCAAAGACATACTGATAGGGAATTTAGATTGTGAGCCCCATCAGGGACAGTGATCATAATGTTTTCAAACTGTAAAATGCTGCGGAATATGTTAGCGCTATATAAAACTAAAGATTATTATTATTAATCGTGAGTCTGCAGTTTGCAGGGATGGCAAGGGTTGCCTAGCCTGGGCCTTTTTTGAGATCAAAAAGGAAGACCCAATTCATAGTATCTGCCAAAAATAGCAATAATTTGACTACTACATGCATTAACCGGTACATGCATGAGCAAAATGCAATAGTCTAGGAATCTCATGGAGTTGAAATGCGGACTAGCGGGCTTCATCAACCACCAGCCATCCCGTCAACCGCATCTGCTGCTTCTTTCTCCTCTATCATTGTGGAAAGTGTTTTCATGCGGGTCTCTGGACACAGAGCCTCCACTTGCTTACCACCTACAGTTGGTGTGAGTGAGACCCCATCAGTTGTTACGAAAGTGGAGTTGCCTGCTGTTTTTGTTTCACCAAACACACCACAGCATTCTCAATCCACCATAACATCTATGCCTGCACCTCACTCACAGTCCAGTAGTTTGTTGTGTTTACCCTACTCCATCCTCTTTCAGCACAGTAGCCAGCCCTTGATCCACAGTTGTGGTCTCATAAAAGAATATTTCCTCCTACACATTCCAAAGCTAAGAGATTGAACTCCACCATGTCCAATCTGTTGGCCACGGAAATGCTGCCTTTCTGCCTGATGGATAGACAGTTTCCTAAAGCTGATGGCTAATGCAGTTCCCCCAGTACCAGTTGCCCAGTCGCTATTACATCTCTCAAAAAGCTGTGCCATGTTACATCAGTATGTCACAGAAATTATCACTCGTTCCTTGAAAAATCTATCTGCCAGGGTGCATTTCACCACTGAAATATGGACAAGCAAACATGGCAAGGGGCATTACATCTCGCAGACTGGGCACTGGTGGCTGTGGGAGCAACCAGCAAGGGGCTGCTCCACAGGTCTTGGAATTCCCAAGGTTTGTGGGACAAACCTCTGTATGTATAACTTCCTCCACTACTTCTGCCTTCTCCACTTCCTCTAGGGCCTCAACCTGCTCCTTCAACCTCTCTCTTAGGTTGCTTTTACACTTACTGTGTTTTTGCGGGCTGATTTTGCGACCCCAATAGATTTCTATGGGGCCACAAAATCAGCCTGCAAAAATTCCACGGTGCACCGTGTGCCGTACGGCCATGAGAGCCATATTTGCGGCCCTTATAAAAGATCGAGCTTGCTTGATCTTTTTCACGGCGAATGGACACTGCCCCCTTTGAATATCAATGGGGCCTCAAAAACAAACAGAAGTTTTTGCAGTGCACCGTGACTTCCGGTATTGGAAAAATGAAAATCGGTGATCCGCAAGCTTTTTTGCGCTCCATTATTGTGGCAGACTGTAAAAATTGTGGCAATATGGCTCGCAAAAACGGGCTGCAATAATGGGCCCAAAAAAAGCAGTAAGTGTAAAAATAGCCTTAATGAGACACAGTGAGAATCCCCCCACCTCCGTACTGCGCAGCCAGGGCTCTCCGCAATCAGGCAGTGTTTAAATTAATATGAGATCACAGTCACACAGCTCAAGAGTTATGTTCAACTATCCAGACCTAGTTTGAGCAATGGCTGTCTCTAGAGTTGAGCGACTTTTGGTTTTTTAGGGTCGCGTTTCGTTTCGTGAAACCCGACTTTTCCAAAAGGTCGAGCAAGATCGTCCGATTATAGGGAAAAGTCGGGGTCGTCCCGAAACACGAAACCCAATGTAAGTCAATGGGGAATAAAAGTCGGCAGTGAGAGGAGGACAGGAAACACACCTACAGTGCCCATTTGAAAGCCAAATGCATCAATTCTTCTTACTTAAGCTTGTCAACCTTAATTAACTTCATAATACAAGTTACGCACTGAAAAATGGGGGTTGTTTGGCTAAAGTTGTGGGGGGGAGGGCTGGCTGCAGGTTTTCATGTGCCCTGGGCGAAAGAGAGCCCCTTTAACACATACCACAATTCATCATGCTCCGATACGGCAGAGAAATAGCGGTATAGTACAATGAAAAATACCTCACTTTTTACATCTCATGACGAGGCCCATCTATTTCTCCATACAGAATCATTGGTCCCATATAATGTTTGAAACAGTATATGATGAGCTCCACATAATGCTACAGTATATGTTGGTCCCCATGGATGAAGCTCCACTGTCTTATGGGCCCAAATAATGCTCCAAACATAATGGGCCCCATTTCTAATGCTCTAGTGTATAATGGGCCCTGTAAATGCTGCTCCAGTGTCTGATGTCCACCTTTGGAATGTTCCAGTGTATGGTGGGCCCCATCTATCATTCTCCAGAGTATACTGCTCCCCAAAAATTGCTGTCCCAACATTGAAAATAATCAAATAAGTCTCCTCGCTAGGGAATCCCTGTACTTGTCTGGATTCCTCGTCGTCCCCATCTTCCATCTCACTGCACAGTATTTCAACTTTGCAAGTGCTGTGATCCTGAGCAAGCAGGGGGGGCCCACTCATTGGCGACGGCACTGGCACAGGGCCCCTGATAGTACGGTGGTGTGTCTGATGGCGGGTGGGCCGAACCTGCACTATCATCTGCAGCTTCCTCTTTGTCACCGTGTAAGATGGAACTGTATATGGGAAGGGTAACCTGAGTTTCATCAGGGTCAGATTCAGGTCGTGTAGCGTGCGAGGGGAATGTAGTGGTCTGGGTCAATGTACCAGCAGATTCATCGAGCAGTGGCTGGGCATCAGTGCACTTGTGTCGCCCCCAGGAGTACGGTCGCCACAGTGGCATTACCTTCTTCCTAGGGAGTGTGATGTCATGCTTGGGAGCAACGAACGATCTCTCTAGCAGGTTAACTGATTGGGCGGCGTTATTCCCACGAGTCATGACCCTCCAAACAGCGTTCATGAAGGTAAAGTGTTTGTTTTACGTGGGCAGTATGGTTGCAAAGCTGAACCTTAAAGGAACGTCCAGAAGGGCACCACCAGGAGTGGAGCCTACGGTTAAATTCGACTCCACCAGGGAAACCTCAACCATGCCAGCTACAGAACAGATGCACACATTGCAAGCTTTATTCCGTTAACGAACGAGACTCCGTCATGCCACGCGGTCCGAATCCGGCTTACTAGAGGGACACGTGAGGCTCTGGCACATGAGATTGGCCAATAACTGGTGTGTCATGCCCTTACATGTCCGTGGCTGCATGTGCGCTACACCGAAAAGGCCAGCGTTTGTCGCTTACAGGTGCAGATAACCCGCTGAACAACGTTAGTGATGGGGATCACTGATTACAATTATTACCCGTGAACAATGATTTCCCAGTAAGTGCAGGTCAACCGCAGTTCCGGAATTAGGCCTAACCGTCATTCCTGAAAAAATGAAAAACTTACGTGTGCAAACCACAGGTGCTGTAGCTTGCTTAACAGCTCGACAGCCGTTCTCACGCCCAGTATGGATTACACGTGATTGCACAAAGGTGAGAAAGGGTACCGTATCCCCAGATAACATGTATGGATAGCGTACACATTCAAAATATATGTCTATACATCAGGAGGCAGGCTCAGATGGTGTTAGGCCCAGTATGGATTGCACGTGATTGCACAAAGGTTAGAAAGGGTACCGTATCCCCAGATAACATGTATGGATAGCGTACACATTCAAAATATATGTCTATACATCAGGAGGCAGGCTCAGACGGTGTTAGGCCCAGTATGGATTGCACGTGATTGCACAAAGGTTAGAAAGGGTACCGTTTCCCCGAATAACATGTATGGATAGCGTACACATTCAAAATATATGTCTATACATCAGGAGGCAGGCTCAGACGGTGTTAGGCCCAGTATGGATTGCACGTCATTGCACAAAGGTTAGAAGGGGTACCGTATCCCCGGATAACATGTATGGATAGCGTACACATTCAAAATATATGTCTATACAGCATGAGGCAGGCTCAGACGGTGTTAGGCCCAGTATGGATTGCACGTCATTGCACAAAGGTTAGAAGGGGTACCGTATCCCCGGATAACATGTATGGATAGCGTACACATTCAAAATATATGTCTATACAGCATGAGGCAGGCTCAGACGGTGTTAGGCCCAGTATGGATTGCACGTCATTGCACAAAGGTTAGAAGGGGTACCGTATCCCCGGATAACATGTATGGATAGCGTACACATTCAAAATATATGTCTATACAGCATGAGGCAGGCTCAGACAGTGTTAGGCCCAGTATGGATTGCACGTCATTGCACAAAGGTTAGAAGGGGTACCGTATCCCCGGATAACATGTATGGATAGCGTACACATTCAAAATATATGTCTATACAGCATGAGGCAGGCTCAGACGGTGTTAGGCCCAGTATGGATTGCACGTCATTGCACAAAGGTTAGAAGGGGTACCGTATCCCCGGATAACATGTATGGATAGCGTACACATTCAAAATATATGTCTATACAGCATGAGGCAGGCTCAGACGGTGTTAGGCCCAGTATGGATTGCACGTCATTGCACAAAGGTTAGAAGGGGTACCGTATCCCCGGATAACATGTATGGATAGCGTACACATTCAAAATATATGTCTATACAGCATGAGGCAGGCTCAGACGGTGTTAGGCCCAGTATGGATTGCACGTCATTGCACAAAGGTTAGAAGGGGTACCGTATCCCCGGATAACATGTATGGATAGCGTACACATTCAAAATATATGTCTATACAGCATGAGGCAGGCTCAGACGGTGTTAGGCCCAGTATGGATTGCACGTCATTGCACAAAGGTTAGAAGGGGTACCGTATCCCCGGATAACATGTATGGATAGCGTACACATTCAAAATATATGTCTATACAGCATGAGGCAGGCTCAGACGGTGTTAGGCCCAGTATGGATTGCACGTGATTGCACAAAGGTTAGAAAGGGTACCGTATCCCCGGATAACATGTATGGATAGCGTACACTTTCAAAATATATGTCCATACAGCATGAGGCAGGCTCAGACGGTGTTAGGCCCAGTATGGATTGCACGTCATTGCACAAAGGTTAGAAGGGGTACCGTATCCCCGGATAACATGTATGGATAGCGTACACATTCAAAATATATGTCTATACAGCATGAGGCAGGCTCAGACGGTGTTAGGCCCAGTATGGATTGCACGTCATTGCACAAAGGTTAGAAGGGGTACCGTATCCCCGGATAACATGTATGGATAGCGTACACATTCAAAACATATGTCTATACAGCATGAGGCAGGCTCAGACGGTGTTAGGCCCAGTATGGATTGCACGTCATTGCACAAAGGTTAGAAGGGGTACCGTATCCCCGGATAACATGTATGGATAGCGTACACATTCAAAATATATGTCTATACAGCATGAGGCAGGCTCAGACGGTGTTAGGCCCAGTATGGATAGCACGTCATTGCACAAAGGTTAGAAGGGGTACCGTATCCCCAGATAACATGTATGGATAGCGTACACATTCAAAATATATGTCTATACAGCATGAGGCAGGCTCAGACGGTGTTAGGCCCAGTATGGATTGCACGTCATTGCACAAAGGTTAGAAGGGGTACCGTATCCCCGGATAACATGTATGGATAGCGTACACATTCAAAATATATGTCTATACAGCATGAGGCAGGCTCAGACGGTGTTAGGCCCAGTATGGATTGCACGTCATTGCACAAAGGTTAGAAGGGGTACCGTATCCCCGGATAACATGTATGGATAGCGTACACTTTCAAAATATATGTCTATACAGCATGAGGCAGGCTCAGACGGTGTTAGGCCCAGTATGGATTGCACGTCATTGCACAAAGGTTAGAAGGGGTACCGTATCCCCGGATAACATGTATGGATAGCGTACACATTCAAAATATATGTCTATACAGCATGAGGCAGGCTCAGACGGTGTTAGGCCCAGTATGGATTGCACGTCATTGCACAAAGGTTAGAAGGGGTACCGTATCCCCGGATAACATGTATGGATAGCGTACACATTCAAAATATATGTCTATACAGCATGAGGCAGGCTCAGACGGTGTTAGGCCCAGTATGGATTGCACGTCATTGCACAAAGGTTAGAAGGGGTACCGTATCCCCGGATAACATGTATGGATAGCGTACACTTTCAAAATATATGTCTATACAGCATGAGGCAGGCTCAGACGGTGTTAGGCCCAGTATGGATTGCACGTCATTGCACAAAGGTTAGAAGGGGTACCGTATCCCCGGATAACATGTATGGATAGCGTACACATTCAAAATATATGTCTATACAGCATGAGGCAGGCTCAGACGGTGTTAGGCCCAGTATGGATTGCACGTCATTGCACAAAGGTTAGAAGGGGTACCGTATCCCCGGATAACATGTATGGATAGTGTACACATTCAAAATATATGTCTATACAGCATGAGGCAGGCTCAGACGGTGTTAGGCCCAGTATGGATTGCACGTCATTGCACAAAGGTTATAAGGGGTACCGTATCCCCGGATAACATGTATGGATAGCGTACACATTCAAAATATATGTCTATACAGCATGAGGCAGGCTCAGACGGTGTTAGGCCCAGTATGGATTGCACGTCATTGCACAAAGGTTAGAAGGGGTACCGTATCCCCGGATAACATGTATGGATAGCGTACACATTCAAAATATATGTCTATACAGCATGAGGCAGGCTCAGACGGTGTTAGGCCCAGTATGGATTACACGTCATTGCACAAAGGTTAGAAGGGGTACCGTATCCCCGGATAACATGTATGGATAGCGTACACATTCAAAATATATGTCTATACAGCATGAGGCAGGCTCAGACGGTGTTAGGCCCAGTATGGATTGCACGTCATTGCACAAAGGTTAGAAAGGGTACCGTATCCCCGGATAACATGTATGGATAGCGTACACATTCAAAATATATGTCTCAGGAGGCAGGCTCAGACGGTGTCAGGCACAGTATGGATTTGACGGCCCAGATTACACAGCGGAGGAGCAGGGAGAGGTAAAGATTGCAAATGCTGGGGCCCTGGCCAAGCAAGGGGGGCCCACTCGTGGGCGTCGGTACTGGCACTGGGCCCCTCATAGTACAGCGATGTGTCTGACGGCGGGTGTGCACCACCACCGTCAGAGACACTTGATTGCACTATGAGGGACCCTGTGCCAGTGCCCGCGCCCAAGAGTCGGCCTACCCACCTGTCCAGGGCAACGGCACTCGCACGGTGTCGTGCGCTAGGTGGTGACCCCGGCCATGGGGGGGGAGGCAGCACAGTTAGGGAGTTTTAGAAAGTGGCATATGTTGATGTTGGACATTCAACTGATGCAAAAGGCGAAATAGGTGAAGTACCAGGAAGAGGTGGACCAAAGCAAGCCATTTTTCTGTCACCCTATGTGTCATCAGGGGAAGGTGGGACAAAATCCTTGGAAACCCATGCGTGGTTCATTTTAATGAAGGTTAGATCATCCACATTTTGGGTTGACAGACGGGTCCTTTTTTCTGTCAGGATTGATCCAGCTGCACTGAAGACTCTTTCCGATAGCACACTTGCAGCTGGGCAAGCGAGCTCCTGTAAGGCATATTGGGCCAATTCAGGCCAGGTGTCCAGTTTAGCGGCCCAATAGTCAAAGGGGAATGACCTGTGTGGGAGAACATCGATATGGGAGGAAAAGTAGTTTGTAACCATAGTTGACAACTGCTGTCTCCTGTCACTTTCCATCGATGCAGTATTACCAGTTGTGTGAGCGGTATTTGAAAAATCAGTCCACAACTTTGTCATGAAACCCCTGTCTCCAACGCCACTTCTGCTGTGTGCACCACGAACACCTCTGCCAAGCTGCCCCCGGCCCGTACGGCTCGTGTGAGAACCATCACCGCTGCTGTGTGCTGGGAATGCCTCAAGCAACCGATTTACCAGAGTTGCTTGTTTATTAGCCAATATTAGGTCAAGGTTCTCCTGTGGCATGATGTTTTGTAATTTGCCTTTATAGCGTGGATCCAGGATGCTGGCCAACCAGTAGTCGTCATCGTTCATCATTTTGGCAATGCGGGGGTCCCTTTTTAGGATCCGCAAGGCATAATCTGACATGTGGGCCAATGTTCCCGGTGTCAATGATGCACTGCGAGTGCTGGGTGGAGAAGCACTTTCTGGCAAATCCACATCCCTCCAGTCACGCACAAACCCTGTACCAGACCTTGCCACGCCAACATTTTCACTTGCCCCACGAGATGCATCCTCCTCCCCTAAGTAATCGTCCCCATCATCCTCCTCCTCCTCTTCTTCCTCCACCTCGTCCAGGAGAGGTCCCTGAGCAGACAATGGCTGAATGTCATCAAGGATTCCCTCCTCCTCTTCCTCCTCATCAACATTGGCTGCAGACGCCTGCTCCTTAAGGTGCGTCAAAGTTTGCATGAGCAGACGCATAAGTGGGATGCTCATGCTTAGGATTGCGTCGTCTGCGCTTACCAGCCGTGTGCATTCCTCAAAACACTGAAGGACTTTACAAAGGTCTTTCAGCTTCGACCACTGCACGCCTGTCAACTCCATGTCTGCTCTCAAAGTGCCTGGCCGTGTATCCTCCCACAAATGCATTATGGCCTGCCTCTGCTCGCACAGCCGCTCCACCATGTGCAGGGTGGAGTTCCACCTTGTTGCAATGTCGATAATGAGGCGGTGGTTGGGAAGGTGGAGCAATCGCTGCAGCTTCTGCATACGAACGGAGTGTACAGGCGACCGGCGGATGTGCGCGCACAGTCTTCGCACCTTCTGGAGCAGGGCTGTTAACTCCGGATAATTTTTGAGGAAGCACTGCACCACCAGGTTCAAGGTGTGAGCCAAGCAAGGTATGTGGCTGAGTTTTGAAAGGTCTATGGCTGCCACAAAATTACGGCCGTTATCACTAACTACCTTGCCTGCCTCAAGATGTACACTGCCCAGCCATGACTCAGTTTGTCGCTTCAAGTACTCGGCCAGCACCTCGGCGGTGTGTCTGTCGCCCAAACACATCATCTGCAACACAGCCTGCTGACGCTTTCCACTAGCTGCTCGATAGGGGGACACCTTGTGTGCAACAGTGGCAGCTGCAGATGGAGTGCTCGTACGACTGCGCTCTGTGGACGAGCTGTCGCTTCTGGAGGAGGAGGGGGAGGGTCGAACGCCTACAGCCAACTGTTTCCTATACCGTGGGCTAGGCAGCACTGTCCCACCACCGCTGTCCCCTGTGGACCCTGCATCCACCACATTAACCCAGTGCGCAGTGATGGACACGTAACGGCCCTGGCCATGCCGACTGGACCATGCATCAGTTGTGAGGTGCACCTTTCCGCTCACTGACTGCTTGAGTGCATGGACAATGCGGTCTTTCACATGATGGTGGAGGGCTGGGATGGCTTTGCGAATGAAGAAGTGGCGACTGGGTAGGTCATAGCGTGGTACTGCATAGGCCATGAGTTCGCGGAAAGCTGTGCTTTCCACCAACCGAAAGGGCATCATCTCAAACGAGATTAGTTTGGCAATGTGGGCGTTCAAACCCAGTGTACGCGGATGAGAGACTGAGTACTTTCTTGACCTACTCATAGTGTCTGGGAGGGTGAGCTGGACTTGAGAGCTGCATATGGTGGAAGTAGCGGTGGACAGGGCGGACTGAGAGAGGGTTGATGATGGTGATGGAGTTGGTGTTCTTTCTGATGGCCTAGAATCAGTCTTTCGTTGATATAACAGTGGGATTCCCTGACTGCTGTGGCCTTGCAACGACACCTCAAAATTTGCTGCTGTGCTAACCGGTGGGCTTACAGTGGGGGAAACAATGTAGCGTTGCTGACTACCTTCGTTGTGATCAGTTGCACATGTGGCACTTGAGGTTTGGTGTTGTGTCCACGCTTGCAAGTGCATGCTGGTTAAATGTCTAAGCATGCAACTGGTATTCAAATTTTTCAGATTTTTCCCTCGGCTAAAGGTCTTTGCGCACTTCTTACAGATAACCTTGGCCTGATCATGAGGATTTTGTTCAAAAAAGTGCCACACTGCACTCTTCCTACTTTGGCAGACATTTTGCGGCCTAACACGCTGTGATCTTTTGACCCTCTGGACAAGCTGTCCAGCAACTCTTTTGATGTTTGGAACCTGTCTTTGGAGTGCTCCGGGCCTGCCAGATAACAGCTGTTGCGATGTCGATGTCTGCTGTGGATGCTCCTCATCTGAGCTATTGGAAGCAGCACCCTCTTCCCCCAATGGATGCCAATCTGGGTCAACAACTGGGTCATCCATCACCTCTTCTTCTATGTCATGTGCACCTTTCTCTGTGTCACCGTGTATGGTGGTATAGTGTGCGGGAAGGGGCACCTGAGTCTCATCAGGGTCAAAATCTGGCTCTGTACACTGCGAGGACAATGTAGTGCTCTGAGTGAATGTACCAGCAGAATCATCCATCAGCGGCTGTGCATCAGTGCACTCCATGTCAGATTCATCTTGGCCTGGGTAATTCACCATTTGACTTGATAATCCAGGCATGGTATGTGAAAACAGCTCCATGGAGTAATCAGTAGTATGGCCTGCGTCATCCTTCAATCTTGGTTGGGGTGAAGGACACAAGGAAAGGTGTGGTTCATGAACATGAGCCTCCAATGACGACTCAGTGCTTTTACTTTTTACAACTGAAGAAGAGGAGGCGATAGAGCTGGAGGCTGAGTCAGCTATGTAAGACAAAACTTTTTCCTGATGCTCTGCCTTTAAAAGCGGTTTGCCAACTCCTAGAAAACTAAGCGTTCGAGTCCTTATGTAGCCAGACGATGACGCAGGGTCAGCACCTCCTGCATTCGGTCCTATTTTGCTCTTGCCACTACCATCAGATCCACCACCAACACCATCATTACCAGCTGCCAACTCCCGCCCAATTCCACGGCCTCTTCCACCAGCCTTCCTCATTTTTGGTAGAAATGTAGACAAAATCCAACAAACTATATAGTAATGTAAAACAAGGTACAAGGTGTCTATAGGACAGGGGAGTTTTAGAATTTCTGCACACACTTGTGGACAGTGGACACTGTGGATTGTGTGCGGCCCACTGATATCTGAGCGCTATGTGACACGCTCGATGGCACAGCTGCCTGTGACCAAAGTGACGAGAGGATAATGGAGATTTTGAATCTCTGCATACACATTTGGACACTGGACACTTGTGGATTGTGTGCGGCCCACTGATATCTGAGCGCTATGTGACACGCTCGATGGCACAGCTGCCTGTGACCAAAGTGACGAGAAGATAATGGAGATTTTGAATCTCTGCGTACACTTTTGGACAGTGGACACTTGTGGATTGTGTGCGGCCCACTGATATCTGAGCGCTATGTGACACGCTCGATGGCACAGCTGCCTGTGACCAAAGTGACGAGAGGATAATGGAGATTTTGAATCTCTGCGTACACTTGTGGACAGTGGACACTTGTGGATTGTGTGCGGCCCACTGATATCTGAGCGCTATGTGACACGCTCGATGGCACAGCTGCCTGTGACCAAAGTGATGAGAGGATAATGGAGATTTTGAATCTCTGCGTACACTTTTGGACACTGGACACTTGTGGATTGTGTGCGGCCCACTGATATCTGAGCGCTATGTGACACGCTCGATGGCACAGCTGCCTGTGACCAAAGTGACGAGAGGATAATGGAGATTTTGAATCTCTGCGTACACTTGTGGACAGTGGACACTTGTGGATTGTGTGCGGCCCACTGATATCTGAGCGCTATGTGACACGCTCGATGGCACAGCTGCCTGTGACCAAAGTGACGAGAGGATAATGGAGATTTTGAATCTCTGCGTACACTTTTGGACACTGGACACTTGTGGATTGTGTGCGGCCCACTGATATCTGAGTGCTATGTGACACGCTCGATGGCACAGCTGCCTGTGACCAAAGTGACGAGAGGATAATGGAGATTTTGAATCTCTGCGTACACTTTTGGACACTGGACACTTGTGGATTGTGTGCGGCCCACTGATATCTGAGCGCTATGTGACACGCTCGATGGCACAGCTGCCTGTGACCAAAGTGACGAGAGGATAATGGAGATTTTGAATCTCTGCGTACACTTTTGGACAGTGGACACTTGTGGATTGAGTGCGGCCCACTGATATCTGAGCGCTATGTGACACGCTCGATGGCACAGCTGCCTGTGACCAAAGTGACAAGAGGATAATGGAGATTTTGAATCTCTGCGTACACTTGTGGACAGTGGACACTTGTGGATTGTGTGCGGCCCACTGATATCTGAGCGCTATGTGACACGCTCGATGGCACAGCTGCCTGTGACCAAAGTGACGAGAGGATAATGGAGATTTTGAATCTCTGCGTACACTTGTGGACAGTGGACACTTGTGGATTGTGTGCGGCCCACTGATATCTGAGCGCTATGTGACACGCTCGATGGCACAGCTGCCTGTGACCAAAGTGACGAGAGGATAATGGAGATTTTGAATCTCTGCGTACACTTTTGGACACTGGACACTTGTGGATTGTGTGCGGCCCACTGATATCTGAGCGCTATGTGACACGCTCGATGGCACAGCTGCCTGTGACCAAAGTGACGAGAGGATAATGGAGATTTTGAATCTCTGCGTACACTTTTGGACACTGGACACTTGTGGATTGTGTGCGGCCCACTGATATCTGAGCGCTATGTGACACGCTCGATGGCACAGCTGCCTGTGACCAAAGTGATGAGAGGATAATGGAGATTTTGAATCTCTGCGTACACTTTTGGACAGTGGACACTTGTGGATTGTGTGCGGCCCACTGATATCTGAGCGCTATGTGACACGCTCGATGGCACAGCTGCCTGTGACCAAAGTGACGAGAGGATAATGGAGATTTTGAATCTCTGCGTACACTTGTGGACAGTGGACACTTGTGGATTGTGTGCGGCCCACTGATATCTGAGCGCTATGTGACACGCTCGATGGCACAGCTGCCTGTGACCAAAGTGACGAGAGGATAATGGAGATTTTGAATCTCTGCGTACACTTGTAGACAGTGGACACTTTTGGATTGTGTGCGGCCCACTGATATCTGAGCGCTATGTGACACGCTCGATGGCACAGCTGCCTGTGACCAAAGTGACGAGAGGATAATGGAGATTTTGAATCTCTGCGTACACTTGTGGACAGTGGACACTTGTGGATTGTGTGCGGCCCACTGATATCTGAGCGCTATGTGACACGCTCGATGGCACAGCTGCCTGTGACCAAAGTGACGAGAGGATAATGGAGATTTTGAATCTCTGCGTACACTTGTGGACAGTGGACACTTGTGGATTGTGTGCGGCCCACTGATATCTGAGCGCTATGTGACACGCTCGATGGCACAGCTGCCTGTGACAAAGTGACGAGAGGATAATGGAGATTTTGAATCTCTGTGTACACTTTTGGACACTGGACACTTGTGGATTGTGTGCGGCCCACTGATATCTGAGCGCTATGTGACACGCTCGATGGCACAGCTGCCTGTGACCAAAGTGACGAGAGGATAATGGAGATTTTGAATCTCTGCGTACACTTTTGGACACTGGACACTTGTGGATTGTGTGCGGCCCACTGATATCTGAGCGCTATGTGACACGCTCGATGGCACAGCTGCCTGTGACCAAAGTGACGAGAGGATAATGGAGATTTTGAATCTCTGCGTACACTTTTGGACACTGGACACTTGTGGATTGTGTGCGGCCCACTGATATCTGAGCGCTATAAGACACGCTCGATGGCACAGCTGCCTGTGACCAAAGTGACGAGAGGATAATGGAGATTTTGAATCTTGTGGACAGTGGACACTTGTGGATTGTGTGCGGCCCACTGATATCTGAGCGCTATGTGACACGCTCGATGGCACAGCTGCCTGTGACCAAAGTGACGAGAGGATAATGGAGATTTTGAATCTCTGCGTACACTTGTGGACAGTGGACACTAGTGGATTGTGTACGGCCCACTGATATCTGAGCGCTATGTGACACGCTCGATGGCACAGCTGCCTGTGACCAAAGTGACGAGAGGATAATGGAGATTTTGAATCTCTGCGTACACTTGTGGACAGTGGACACTCGTGGATTGTGTGCGGCCCACTGATATCTGAGCGCTATGTGACACGCTCGATGGCACAGCTGCCTGTGACCAAAGTGACGAGAGGATAATGGAGATTTTGAATCTCTGCGTACACTTGTGGACAGTGGACACTTGTGGATTGTGTGCGGCCCACTGATATCTGAGCGCTATGTGACACGCTCGATGGCACAGCTGCCTGTGACCAAAGTGACGAGAGGATAATGGAGATTTTGAATCTCTGCGTACACTTGTGGACAGTGGACACTTGTGGATTGTGTGCGGCCCACTGATATCTGAGCGCTATGTGACACGCTCGATGGCACAGCTGCCTGTGACCAAAGTGACGAGAGGATAATGGAGATTTTGAATCTCTGCGTACACTTTTGGACACTGGACACTTGTGGATTGTGTGCGGCCCACTGATATCTGAGCGCTATGTGACACGCTCGATGGCACAGCTGCCTGTGACCAAAGTGACGAGAGGATAATGGAGATTTTGAATCTCTGCGTACACTTTTGGACACTGGACACTTGTGGATTGTGTGCGGCCCACTGATATCTGAGCGCTATGTGACACGCTCGATGGCACAGCTGCCTGTGACCAAAGTGATGAGAGGATAATGGAGATTTTGAATCTCTGCGTACACTTTTGGACAGTGGACACTTGTGGATTGTGTGCGGCCCACTGATATCTGAGCGCTATGTGACACGCTCGATGGCACAGCTGCCTGTGACCAAAGTGACGAGAGGATAATGGAGATTTTGAATCTCTGCGTACACTTGTGGACAGTGGACACTTGTGGATTGTGTGCGGCCCACTGATATCTGAGCGCTATGTGACACGCTCGATGGCACAGCTGCCTGTGACCAAAGTGACGAGAGGATAATGGAGATTTTGAATCTCTGCGTACACTTGTAGACAGTGGACACTTTTGGATTGTGTGCGGCCCACTGATATCTGAGCGCTATGTGACACGCTCGATGGCACAGCTGCCTGTGACCAAAGTGACGAGAGGATAATGGAGATTTTGAATCTCTGCGTACACTTGTGGACAGTGGACACTTGTGGATTGTGTGCGGCCCACTGATATCTGAGCGCTATGTGACACGCTCGATGGCACAGCTGCCTGTGACCAAAGTGACGAGAGGATAATGGAGATTTTGAATCTCTGCGTACACTTGTGGACAGTGGACACTTGTGGATTGTGTGCGGCCCACTGATATCTGAGCGCTATGTGACACGCTCGATGGCACAGCTGCCTGTGACAAAGTGACGAGAGGATAATGGAGATTTTGAATCTCTGTGTACACTTTTGGACACTGGACACTTGTGGATTGTGTGCGGCCCACTGATATCTGAGCGCTATGTGACACGCTCGATGGCACAGCTGCCTGTGACCAAAGTGACGAGAGGATAATGGAGATTTTGAATCTCTGCGTACACTTTTGGACACTGGACACTTGTGGATTGTGTGCGGCCCACTGATATCTGAGCGCTATGTGACACGCTCGATGGCACAGCTGCCTGTGACCAAAGTGACGAGAGGATAATGGAGATTTTGAATCTCTGCGTACACTTTTGGACACTGGACACTTGTGGATTGTGTGCGGCCCACTGATATCTGAGCGCTATAAGACACGCTCGATGGCACAGCTGCCTGTGACCAAAGTGACGAGAGGATAATGGAGATTTTGAATCTTGTGGACAGTGGACACTTGTGGATTGTGTGCGGCCCACTGATATCTGAGCGCTATGTGACACGCTCGATGGCACAGCTGCCTGTGACCAAAGTGACGAGAGGATAATGGAGATTTTGAATCTCTGCGTACACTTGTGGACAGTGGACACTAGTGGATTGTGTACGGCCCACTGATATCTGAGCGCTATGTGACACGCTCGATGGCACAGCTGCCTGTGACCAAAGTGACGAGAGGATAATGGAGATTTTGAATCTCTGCGTACACTTGTGGACAGTGGACACTCGTGGATTGTGTGCGGCCCACTGATATCTGAGCGCTATGTGACACGCTCGATGGCACAGCTGCCTGTGACCAAAGTGACGAGAGGATAATGGAGATTTTGAATCTCTGCGTACACTTGTGGACAGTGGACACTTGTGGATTGTGTGCGGCCCACTGATATCTGAGCGCTATGTGACACGCTCGATGGCACAGCTGCCTGTGACCAAAGTGACGAGAGGATAATGGAGATTTTGAATCTCTGCGTACACTTGTGGACAGTGGACACTTGTGGATTGTGTGCGGCCCACTGATATCTGAGCGCTATGTGACACGCTCGATGGCACAGCTGCCTGTGACAAAGTGACGAGAGGATAATGGAGATTTTGAATCTCTGTGTACACTTTTGGACACTGGACACTTGTGGATTGTGTGCGGCCCACTGATATCTGAGCGCTATGTGACACGCTCGATGGCACAGCTGCCTGTGACCAAAGTGACGAGAGGATAATGGAGATTTTGAATCTCTGCGTACACTTTTGGACACTGGACACTTGTGGATTGTGTGCGGCCCACTGATATCTGAGCGCTATGTGACACGCTCGATGGCACAGCTGCCTGTGACCAAAGTGACGAGAGGATAATGGAGATTTTGAATCTCTGCGTACACTTTTGGACACTGGACACTTGTGGATTGTGTGCGGCCCACTGATATCTGAGCGCTATAAGACACGCTCGATGGCACAGCTGCCTGTGACCAAAGTGACGAGAGGATAATGGAGATTTTGAATCTTGTGGACAGTGGACACTTGTGGATTGTGTGCGGCCCACTGATATCTGAGCGCTATGTGACACGCTCGATGGCACAGCTGCCTGTGACCAAAGTGACGAGAGGATAATGGAGATTTTGAATCTCTGCGTACACTTGTGGACAGTGGACACTAGTGGATTGTGTACGGCCCACTGATATCTGAGCGCTATGTGACACGCTCGATGGCACAGCTGCCTGTGACCAAAGTGACGAGAGGATAATGGAGATTTTGAATCTCTGCGTACACTTGTGGACAGTGGACACTCGTGGATTGTGTGCGGCCCACTGATATCTGAGCGCTATGTGACACGCTCGATGGCACAGCTGCCTGTGACCAAAGTGACGAGAGGATAATGGAGATTTTGAATCTCTGCGTACGATTTTGGACACTGGACACTTGTGGATTGTGTGCGGCCCACTGATATCTGAGCGCTATGTGACACGCTCGATGGCACAGCTGCCTGTGACCAAAGTGACGAGAGGATAATGGAGATTTTGAATCTCTGCGTACACTTTTGGACACTGGACACTTGTGGATTGTGTGTGGCCCACTGATATCTGAGCGCTATGTGACACGCTCGATGGCACAGCTGCCTGTGACCAAAGTGACGAGAGGATAATGGAGATTTTGAATCTCTGCGTACACTTTTGGACACTGGACACTTGTGGATTGTGTGCGGCCCACTGATATCTGAGCGCTATAAGACACGCTCGATGGCACAGCTGCCTGTGACCAAAGTGACGAGAGGATAATGGAGATTTTGAATCTCTGCGTACACTTGTGGACAGTGGACACTTGTGGATTGTGTGCGGCCCACTGATATCTGAGCGCTATGTGACACGCTCGATGGCACAGCTGCCTGTGACCAAAGTGACGAGAGGATAATGGAGATTTTGAATCTCTGCGTACACTTGTGGACAGTGGACACTTGTGGATTGTGTGATAAGGGAGATTGGATTGCTTTTAAAAAAGCAGTTTGCGGAGCAGTGGGTAAACAGCAATGCCAGCGTGTCAGGAAGCCTTAAAAGGCAGCCCAACAACCAACACCACTGATACACCACAATATAGCCTCCCCTTGCACGGCACACACAGTGACTTGTGTGTTGTGCAGGCCAAATCGCTAGCAGCAGAAGCAGTTTTTTTGTCTTCTTCCCTGCCTAACGCTCTCCCTACAGAATCAGCAGCAACCTCTCCCTATACTAAGATCGGCAGAAGTAAGATGGCGGTCGGCGTGCACGCCCTTTTATACCCCCTGTGACGCCCACCAAAGCAAGCCAATCACTTGCATGCCCTTCTGAAAGATGGTGGTGACCCGTGCCTATGTCATCACGTTGCCCACAGTGTCCGTGGATCCTGATTGGCTGAAAAAGAGCGCAAAACAAACTTTTGAAACGCGACTTTGGCGCGTAAGTCGCCGACCTCGTGGCCGACCTCATCCTAGGGTCGGGTTTCGTTTCATGAAACCCGACTTTGCCAAAAGTCGGCGACTTTTGAATTTTTTTGACCCGTTTCGCTCAACTCTAATCCCCATCACTAACGGTGTTCTGCTGGTTATCTGCACTTGTAAGCGACAAAAGCTGGTCCTTTCAGTGTAGCGCGCATGCAGCCCCGGACATGTAATGCCATGATAGACCATGATAGTGACAGAGCCTCACGTAGCCCTCTAGAAAGCTTGACGCGTACCGCGGGGGCATGCCGGAGTCTCGTTCGTTAACGGAATAAAGCTGACAAATTGCTAGCACAACTACAAACGGACATACCACACCACACACACAATCGACAAAGTTTTCAATGTGTGCATCTTTTCTTGAGGTGGCATGGTTGTGGTTTCCAGGGTGGAGTCCAATTAAGCCGCAGGCTCCACTCCTGGTGTTGCCCTTTTGGACATTCCTTTAAGGTTCAGCTTTGCAATCATACTGCCCCCGGAAAGCAAACACTTTGCCTTCATGGACGCTGTTTGGAGGTTCGTGGGAATAACGCCGCCCGATCGCCAGTTGGCTTAATTTATTGGTTGGAAGTCCGACGGTATATGATTGTGTTCGATTTCAGAAATTTTTTTTTTGGTTGGTATTTTACATTTTTATTCCAGCCTTTCTTGACTTCATAAGGGAATGACAAGCCTATATCTGTGTCTCCTCCACCTCCTCCTTTTACTCCTCCACCTCTTTTCTAAATGAAGTTGCCCTTTTCCATATGTAATTTTCGTCTTCTGAGCATTTTCTCTGCTTTGGGACACCTTTTAAGGTGTTTTGTAATTGTTTTCTATGTGTTTGCCTGCCATTGTTTTCAATGGGGTTCGACGAACATTCGACGAACTTGCCTCCTGTGTGACGAACCAAAACACTAGCCTGGTGGCTCAACACTACTCCTGATATATAGACGTACATTGTTAATGTTTAAACTATGCTATATATAACTGCTATCTGATGATACTGTACACTTTGTCTACTTTTTATATGCTTGTCTAATCCATACAGAGCCTGTGAGCGTCTCTGTGTGACTGATGGAATATATATGGAGATTGACAATTATCCTTTGACTGAATAGAGCTGTACATTTCTGATACAGTGCTATATATCTGATGTTATTTTGTGTCTATTTTGTGCAAAATTTTGAAGTTTGGTGGAAGAGGCTGCAGACGTGGGCGCGGGGGGGGCAGCTGGTGATGATGGTGGTGGTGCATCTGCTGGTAGTGGCAAAAGCACAAGAGCAGCTAAGGCAGGAGGTGTTGAGCCTGCATCATGGTCTGGCTCCGGAACGCCTGGAATGATACCTTTTCTGGGAGTAGGTTAACCGCTTTTAAAGGCAGAGCATGAGGAACTGGTTTTGGCTTACATTGCCGAAACAGACTCCATCAAATATGCCCGCCTCTTCTGAAGTTTCAAAAAATGCAAGCACTGAGTGGTCAAGTGCTGGCTCCTGGTCAGGAAGAACCCCTTTCCTTGTGTTCTGCACCCCCACCCAAACTGAATGAGGCAGCAGGCCACAATTCACATTAGTCCATGTAGCTCTTTCTATCATACCATGCCTGGGTTATCAAGTCAAATCGTGAATTCCCCAGTCCAAGATGAATCTGTCATGGAGTGTGGGTGACAAGCCAGGGCAGTGGGGTTAATCGATGCCGGGCCGGTGTCTCACAGGGATGTGTCACGGTGGTGGTGACCCGTTCCGTGGCCCTTGGTGTCCATGCAAAGGGGTGAATTATGTTTATAGGTGAATGATACGTGACGCCACCTCTGGTTTCTGATTAGATTGACCAGCGCTGCAGTGTCGCTTCTGTGGGACAGATGTTGTGGTGCAGCTAAGATGTAGAAGACCTGCACAGGTAGGGCCATAGTCGCAGGGCAGAGGAAAGAGTTGGGAGATGGTGTGCAATGCAGGATGTAGCTGAGCCGTAAGCCAGGCGCAGGAGAAAGATGACAGACACAGTTCCTTTACCTGTACTTGGTAGGTGCTGTCCAGGACCCAGATTACAGATGGAGAAGGAGTTGGTCAGCCTGGAAGCCAATTTGGATTTCTCTCTCTGCAGATAGGTAGTGTGGCCTCCGTTCTAGCGCTTATCTGAGTTCAATGAAGTTCCCCCTGTTGACTCTCTTTTGGAACTTTCTCATATGGCTGGCAGCCGTAGCCTTTTCCTTCTGGCTCACACACGTCGATGCTGGGGCCTCTGAGCCTCAGTTGGGTACAGAGCATTTACAGCTGCTACTTCCTCCGGATTCTGCTGCAGGAACATCAGTGTCCCTACAAACTCGGAGACCGGAATCCGGACCATGCGCTCCAGCTAGGAGTGAGCCTTAACTCTGCTCATCCTCCAGCTCCCCTTCTCACGACCACACACTTCCCCTTCCCTGCACAGAATGACCTAACTTACCTCCTCCCGACCACAGACAGCAGCTCCTCAGCTGTCAGGTTCAGAGGTCTCCATGCTGGCCTGGAGTGGGAAATGTGTTGTGTGTTGGTTTAACTGCTAGAGAGATCCTTCGTTGCTCCCAAGCATGACATCACACTCCCTAGGAGGAAGGTAATGCCACTGTGGCGACCGTACTCCTGGGGTTCCTTGAGCTGGTGGGGGGGCATACTCATGGGCGACAGCACTGGCACAGGGCCCCTCATAGTACGCAAAAGTGTCTCTGCCGGTGGCCCACGCCCACCCGCCGTCAGACACACCGCCACACACCGCCGTACTATTAGAGGGGCCCTGTGCCACTGCCGTCGCCAACGAGTGGGCCCCCCTGCTTGCTCAGGATCACAGCACTTGCAAAGTTGAAATACTTACCTCTCCCTGCTCCACCGCCATGACGTCTTCCGTGTTTCCTGACAGTGATAGTCTGATCAGAGAGCGCAATGACATCACATCTGTACACCCTCTGCCTAAACAGCCAAGTGCAGTGAGATGGAAGATGGGGATAATGAGGAGTCCAGACTAGTACAGGGATTCCATAGCGAGGAGACTTATTTAATTGTATTCAATGTTGGGACAGCAATTTTTGGGGAGCACTATACTCTGGAGAATGATATATGGGGCCCACCATACACTGGAGCATTCCAAAGGTGGACATCAGACACTGGAGCAGCATTTACAGGGCACATTATACACTAGAGCATTAGAAATGGGGCCCATTATGTATGGAGCATTATTTGGGCCCATAAAACAGTGGAGCTTCATCCATGGGGACCAACATATACTGTAGCATTATGTGGAGCTCATCATATACTGTTTCAAACATTATATGGGACCAATGATTCTGTATGGAGAAATGTATGGGCCTCATTATTCTGTATAGCGCACTGTGCGGTGGCCATAATACTGTATGGAGTAATATACTGTCCGTTTTTGGAGCTATTAAAAATGGATATCAGTCATGAGATGTAAAAAGTGAAGTATTTTTCATTGTACTATGCCGCTATTTCTCTGCGGTATCGGAGCATCATGAGTTGTGGTATGTGTTAACGGGGC
This sequence comes from Dendrobates tinctorius, assembly GCF_039654945.1. Taxonomy (NCBI): domain Eukaryota; kingdom Metazoa; phylum Chordata; class Amphibia; order Anura; family Dendrobatidae; genus Dendrobates; species Dendrobates tinctorius. The sequence goes on along the minus strand of NW_027361823.1, from coordinate 19,897,853 downwards.
ACTCTTTGGCCCAGGGCACATGAAAACCTGGAGCCAGCCCTGCTCCCCCACAAATTTAGCCAAATAACCCCCATTTTTCAGTGCGTAACTAGTATTATGAAGTAAATTAAGGTTGAAAAGCTTCAGTAATCAGAATTGATATTTTTGGCATTCAAAAGGGCAATGTAGGTGTGTTTCCTGTCCTCCACTCCCTGCCGACTTTGCTTCCCCATTGACTTGCATTGGGTTTCGTGTTTCAGTCGGCCTTCGACTTTTCACGATAATCGTCCGATTTCGTTCGACCCGACTTTTGCGAAAGTCGGATTTCATGAAACCCGACTTGACCTGAAAAAAGGCAAAGTCGATCATCTCTACTTATAAGTTAATCAAACTTTTCAGTACAGGAATTAGAATTTGTATTAGGAATGTATTGGACTTTCACAGCTTTGACTGTTTTCACATTTGTATTGACTATAAAAGAGATATTTATTATGGAAGTAAGTTTTATAAAGATTAGAAAGTATTTGTTCAGAGACAAATCATTTTGTATTTAGAGCTTCTTGCTGACAGTCTATTCTTTTTCTTTAGATATTTTTACTATACAACATTTCTACGTATTATTTTAAATAATAGTTAGATGTTCCCATAGTTTTTGCCTTTATTTAAATATGAAGGAAATCGCAGTTCCAAAGCTATTCAAAAATGGATTAAAATTCAATGCAACAATAGCCTATGATTTATGTAGACCTTCTATCTTCAAAATGCAGGGTTCTTAGCATTGGCAATGCCCATTGTACATTCCAAAGAGGTGAGACAAATTTCAGGGCTGGCCAGAAACATTATGCTTCTTGTATTGAGGTTTGTGGTATTTAAAACTTGAAGTGAATAATAAATTAAGTACAGTACTTTACTGCAAATCATAGGACATTGTGACTGTTAAGTATACAATCCTTTCCAATGCTGTTTTCACTTTATCTGAGAGCACGTCACATCAGATATAATCCAAAGTGACAGGGGAATAAGTTTCCAGTTGATGCATTTAGACTCTACTTAAAATTCAGAATTGTTTATGTGTGATGGCGACATGGTGTTTTTCCCTAATGTATTCTATCTGCATTTGCATTACCATGTCATCTGATATCTTATATATCATTGGTATGTTTTTACATTGTTTTCTTGCTACTACCATTGTATAGCAGTCTTAGAAACAAAATATCTCTCGGGCAAAACTTTTCCTAGTAAAATACAGACATTTGCATAATATAACAAGTAGGAAGTTTCTTCTCTCGGGCGTTTTAAAGCTATCATTTATATTGATGTTTCTAAGGCACTGAGGACATGTCGAACAAAATGTATAAATCTGGTGAAAGTTTCTTAGATAAAAAAATTAAATAAATACAAACTATCAGGTGTTAATGAAAATAGAAATGGGGTGTTCTTCCTTGTCGTTTCATTTGTCTCCAGATATTGTATCGGCAGATGAGTGACACAAGATATCCAGCTTTAAAAAAATAAAACAAAACATGATTTTGCAATACTCTTACACATAACATATATGATATATATTTGTCTTTGTCGGTCCACCTAATATCTGTGATGATAGTAGAAGCCGGATGTGGGATTTGCTTGTACATTTCAACAATTTATTGAATTTATGTACGAAAGGTTAGACATTTGATCATCATACTATGTTTCAGGGTCCTACTGACCAATTCATAAGTCAGTTGTAATACAGATAGACTAATTAACAGACATTACAGATCTAACTACTTTTTTAGTGTTGTATCTGTATTTTCTAACCACGTCTTGGTATGTGAAATGTTGTCTTTGGTGCTCTTTTCCCGCCAAAATTATTGGTGCATTTTTAATAGCAATTATTAGTCAGGTTTTTCCCATGTAAGCTATATCCACAACCTTACAGTCATCTTTGAAAACACTTCTGCTACATGTTCATAAGAACCCAGCTGTCACGCATATCTAAGAAAGTGCTTCTTATAAATATCCCATGGGCTAATGTTAATCCGCACTGTCTGGTCCGAAGGGCATCTTCAAACTGTGCTCGGCTCCTTCTCTTTACCCATAATCACGTCTTCCTGTTTTGATTGACTTTTCTAATATCATCTACACAGCCTGTTTCACCTGCGCAGGCACGAGACTCAAACAGACTCTGTGGATCATGTAGGTTCATGTCAATCAACCCTGGAGAATGGCGATTGTAGAGACAGAACAAGTGATAAGCTCAATCCGGGACACCACTGACACAGTTATAAAAATTTTTCTTAGATACGCGGGGCAATTTGGTTTTTATAAACAGATTGCAGAAGTGTTTTAAAAGATGACTTACATATGGTGGATATAGTTTATATTTGGAAAACCTGGTTTCAGATTGCCTTTAATACTGCTTTTTGGACATAATGGGGGCATCATAATGGAAAATATTGCACAGATTACAATGAAAGCTTCAAAACCTTTAACAGGTTGTCTCATCCTCTTAAATGGGTAAAATAAAAAAATCAGCAACGTTGCACTTGCTGTTCCTCTTTCTAAAAATTGTGTCTGTTTTCATGAACAGTAGGATTTTTAATTTTATAGATTTGTGCTTTTTTGCTTTGGCGATCAGGCAACACTGCAGTCCATCAGTATTGTCTGGTCTCATAGACAAACGGTGCAGAGCATGCTGCTGTCTGAATTGTCAATCATCAGGAGCACACTGCTCTCTTCGACAAACAGGAACTCAGTAGGCAGGGAATTAGGGTGTCCTGGAAGATATGAACACATGACAACCCATTTAATGATATTACGTTTTACTTAATTAAATTAAAAGGAAAATCCAGCTTTAGTGATTTTAATCACAAAATGGTTGGTCAAAAAGTAATAAAAATAGTGTTGCTCACCAGCTTTAGTCAAAATGACTCCATCACAGGCTGTTCGTTTTGTGTTTGACAGGACAGGAAGTAATGAAGTGATGATTGGAATCAGTTGTCAAAGGAGGCACAGCTGAGATCTTAGAAATTTCCCCTTATTTATAACCAGATGGTACAACATATACTGTAGAAATTCATTCTATTAAGGCCTACAAAATCATCTAATATCAGTTGAGCAATGGGTCTACGTCTTTGTGGCTAACAGATTTGGAAAGCTAAGGTATAAAATAATTATTCTAATGTACAATGCAAATGAACATTATTTAATGTAGTACAGATGAATCAATATATGAGACATGGTTGCGTTATCTAAAAATCAGTAAACATTTATTTCACTTTTTAAGGAACAAAATATAGTGAAAAATCTTTTATGCCAGAGAGATGACCCATAATTCTCGATGCTCTCTTCAACTGCACTATGCAGTGATCAACTGAGAACGAGTAGATGGCAAACATAGTGACTCAACAAACATGAGAAATTCCATCATCCATCATCCTATGATGTTTACAGTGCAAAGTCCCAGGGTCTACGTTCTCCAATTGTTATCATCTCAAGACACGAGTCACTGAACTACACACATTTGAAGAGGTTGCAGGTCAAACTGGTTGTTGTATTAGTGTAAAATCTAGAATAACCTGAGGCCCTTGTAAAACACATTTCATCATATGTACTTTATATTATATCACATGATGGATAGGACACATTCTGTGCAAGACCTTGGAAAAACAGCTTGACTGACTGCGGGGGGTGGGGGAATAAAGCACTGACTTCTCTGGTTCTAGCTAAAATTATTGGGCAAATTCAATACTTTGTGCAACCAATGTAGCATTTTCTGTCCCGGATTAAATATATTTAATAGTGAAGGGAAGGTTAAAGAGAAAATATATCAATAGGTATAAACATAATATAATTAATAACAATTTTAAATGGTGATGAAGACTTTGCTGAAATTGATGTTACTCATATCAGTTCCTATTCCAAATGGGGCTCCCAATTAAAATTCCTTCATACATGTTTTTTGTTTGTTGGAGAAAGTAAAAGTGACCCAAGAAAACCAGTGTAAATGTGGATCAAATTTGTAGACTTCATGCACATGCAGTTCTTGTTTTGAATTAAACTCAGGACCCTGGAACCACATATATGTGGTTTCATTTGTGATAGTGGCAAATGTATTCAATATTTTTTAAATCCTATGCATATGGGTACTTATAATTTGCAGACATCATAGGAGGCCTAAAACTAGGACAATCAATTGTAAAAAAGAGAGTCTGGGAGTACTTGTAAATCACAAATAAAATAACAGGATGCTATGTCAATCTAACGCCAGCAAGATATTGTCATATATTAAAAGAGGCAAGGACTCGCAAGACAGGGACATAATACTGCCACATTAAAAAGCACTAATGCCACCTTATCTGAAATATGCCTTTCAGTTCTGGCTACCAGTTCATAGACTGGATGTTTTGGAAATAAAAAAAAGCCACAACACGTATAAGAGGCATGAAAGATCTTAGTTATGAGAAAAGGCATAAAGTTTCAAATTGTTGAGAGGATAGGCGTATGGAGACAAAAGGGTCAGTGGGTGCTCTCATCTGCTGGCTTGGCTATCTTTAGAAAGACTGTGTGTACAGTTTGGGGCACCAGTGCTCAGGAAGGATATAAAAGAACTAGAGCAAGTACAAAGGAGGGCAACAAAATTAATAAAGGGGATGGGGGAACTACAATACCCAGAGAGATAAGCAAAATTAGGATTATTTAGTCTAGAAAAAGACGACTGCGGGGTGATCTAATAACATGTATAAGTATATAAGGGGACATCCTTTCTCAGAGGATATGTTTATACCAAGGAAGATGACGGTTACAAGGGGGCATTCTCTGCGTCTGGAGGAGAGAAGGTTTTTATACCAATATAGAAGAGGATTCTTTACTGTTAGGGCATTGAGAATCTGGATTTCCTTGCCTGATGAGTTGGTGATGGCGAACTCAGTCAAGGGGTTTGTCACATGGACCCATCCTGTGTGACACGACCCGCAGGTCAGTAACTAAAACAACAAGACATGGGGGAAGGGGAAACAGTTACAATGGTGGGCCCTGCGATAGGGAACGGGGATGTGGAGATCTCCTGCACTCCCCTGAGTCAGTGTCCCTCACACTCCTAATGTTCTCTATACAGGTTCCTCACCTGTCGCCGAGCCAGAACCTGTCACCCTAGCACACCCTACACCTATCCCTTGCTAGGGAGCTGGGTGGTGCAGGCACTGGCCCCACCGCTGTACTAATACACCAGGGAAAAAGACAAACAGGGATAACACTACTTAGCTTTGCTCTGTTGCTATTGCTCCCAGCAATAGAGTCCACCACCAGAATGCAGCTTTCCTCCAGAATAGCTGCTACTTCTCCAAGCTTTGTCAGAGCTGCAAGGAACACCTCTCTGTAATTCTTTACTTCACCAGACTTTTCACCAGAGCTCCCCTGATCTGGTCTCTGTAGTTCCTTCCTTCACCAGTCTTGGTTGGAAATGAGCAATATCACCAACAGTGATTGTAACCACCTGACACTCTTTTATAGGTAAGAGCCAGCAATCACACCTGCTTCATAATCACTTGCACTAAACTAAAGTAACCAGAGTGCAATGACCCTAACGGCCACCGGGGGCAAAACTAGAACTGAAACTACAGAGTGCAATGATCCTAATGGCCACAGGGGGCAAAAACTAACTTTAAGCACACAACTTAAGGAAAAAAAAGGTTACTAGTGCTTTTTATCTATCATGATCCAGCATGGATCATGACAGTACCCTCCCTTAATGAGGGGCCTCTGGACCCTCAAGACCGCTCCTCATCAGGGAACCACCTACAAAGGGGATGCCCAGATCCAGAGTTCACCCCTGCAACTACCTGCACATCAGGTTGATGACAAACGAGCACCACTTGTATTGGCAATGTATGTTCTGGAGGCACCACACATCTCCGAAGCGCAGACCTGGGGAACGAGTTGTGTATGTGTATGTTTGGGGGTAACTCGAGCTGGTAAGACTCTGCAACACACTTCCTCTGGATGTTTATTGGTGGCCACCCATACATGCTCGTTCACACACAGGTCCGGACAGCAACATTGCAGCAGCCCTGACAGCAACATTGAGTTTCAGCTCCTTCCAAAGATATTCTATTGGGGTCAGGTCCAGGAACTTGAAATGCTATTTACGGAGCCACTCCTCAGTTGCGCTAGCTGTGTGTTTTGGGTCACTGCCATGCAGTAAGACCTAGCCACGAAACATCTTGAATGCTCTTACTGAGAGAAGGAGATTGCTGGCCAAAATCTCATGATACATGACTCCATCCATTCTCCCTTCAATATGGTGTAGTCAACCTGTCCACTATGCAGAAAATCACCCCCAAAGTATGATGTTTACCCAAACATACTTCATGGTTGGGACAGTGTTCTTGGAGCTGAACTCATCCTTCTTCTTCCAAACGTGGCGAGTGGAGTTGATACCAAAATTTTCTAATTTGGTCTCATCTTTTCCCATGCCTCCTCTGGGTCATCCAGGTTTTTAATCCATGATGTTGTAGGCTGTTACTAATAGTAATGTTTGAGACTGTAGTCCAGGCTATCTTCAGGTCATTGACGAGGTCCTCCCTTGTAGTTCTAGTTTGATTCTTAACCTTTCTCTGAATAATTCACAAGGCAACATGTTTGTTGTGAATTCACTTTCTGGCCTACCTCTGGTTGCTGGTGAAGGTAGTGGAGATGGTTGCATTGACAGAGGGGTCGCAAGTTCCTTTTCCGGGCTCCCTCTGGTGGTTACAGGAGGTAATGGAGCTGATCTATTTAACAGAGGCCTGCCACCTGATAATGAGGAGGACGATTGGACATTGGGAGTTTAAGACTGGATTTAAGACAGCCGACTCCCTCTATCCCTGCTGGTGATATTTTCTTGCCTCCTGAGGACTTAGTTTCCAGCTCAGTCCCTGCATGCTCAAGCTAAGTGTTCTTTTGCTATTTTCACATTTGATTTGGTTTTGTCTATTTCAGTTTTGTGTGGTCAGCCAGCCCCGGCTGGGGCTGTGCTGAATTTCCATCCTTATGTTACTGTTTGTGCCAGTTTGTTTTTGTCCCTTATTAGATTGGCCTCTCTTTTCTCTGCTTTCAGAATAAACCAGAGTGCTGATATAGTGGGCGAAGTCTAGTGACTTCAGTATTTTTTTCTTTCAGACGTGTTGGGCATTTTTTGCAGGGTTTTTTGTGTGATGGCAGACAGTGTCTCTCTTTTCCTGTCCTGTCTAGTTAGTTTGGGCCCCATCGTTTGATCAGCCTATTTTCCTACCTGCGTTTGTGTTTTCATCTTGTCTCACCGACAATATATGTTTGGGGGCTATCTATTCCTTTGGGGTCTTCTCTGGGGCAGTTTAGATTTCCCCTTTCTTGCTTTAGGCTTATTTAGTTCTCCGGCTGTGTCGAGGCGTCTAGAATCATCGTAGGTACGCTCCACGGCTACTGCTAGTTGTGTGGATGGGATCAGGGGTCTGCAATCCGCTTAGTTACCAACCTCTCTGGTTTTCTGTGGCTTAGCTTGGTCTTGCTTTCCTCCTCGGTGACCCAATCATAACACATGTTTCATGGAGCCCCAGACCAAGGAACATAGACAGTCATCTTGTGTTTCTTTAATTTCCTAATACTTGTGCAAACAGTTGTTGCCTTCTCACTGCTTGTCTATTGTCCTATAGCCCATTCCAGCCTTGTGCAGGTCTACAATTTTGGCCCTGGTGTCCTCAGACAGCTCTTTGGTCTTGGCCATGGTAGATAGATTGGAGCGTGAGTGCATGGACAGCCTATTAGTCACGCCCCTACTATTCAATTAGGCGGGCTGGCCAGTGCACTGTCAATGCATAGCCTAGTGAACACCCCTTATTCGAGAGCAGACGTGTCTAGGCTTGGCTGCACCCTGAAAAAATATAGTGCAAAAAAAGAGTGCGCTGGCCAGCCCGCCTAATCAAAAAGTAGGGGCGTGACTAATAGGCTGTGACCCAGACACTGTGCAGTACCTTTGTGTGAACAACACCCTATGCGGGCCTTTATTGTGCAATTGTATACTGGGCAGTCACCCCCTCCAGGAAAGGGTAGGTGGAGAGTGTCTGTTTGAACTAGTATTTTGCACCTGTGTTGTTGACATCTTGCTGAATGGGCTGGCTGCACCCTGTAGTGCATTTGTTTCAAGATTTGGGCAAATAATTAAAAAAACAGCATGGGGACAGCTGTATTCTTGATAACTAGCCTTGCTCAAGCTGTAAGCTCAGGGTTGCAGCCCCCAGCTGTGAGTTTTGCCTGGCTGGTTAACAAAAATAGAGGGGAACCCAAGCCGGGTTTTTTGTAAATGATATATTTACAGCGCAGGTGCGGCTGATGAATACTCCCATCCCTCACTGCTGCTCTCACTGTAATTAGTGGCAGCAGGTGTCAGATAATGATGGCATCAGTAGTCACATCAGCTGACACCAGTGACCTGAGGTAAACTTTATACCTCCGGTCACAGCTGAGTGCTCATGCTGTCTTTTGACTGCATGGGAACTGCAGCTCTCTGACCAGCAGGGATGGTTTCAAAGCTGATCAGAAGCAGTGTTTGCCGCGCTGCCTGACAACATGACAAACACCCAGTGTTCGGGCAGCCGAACCCGAACAGTAACACGGACTTCCTGGTGAAGTCTGTGTTCAGTGTCCATGCCTGAACAGTAGGTGTTCGGTAAGGACGCTGAACTTTACTGTTCGGGATTGCCCATGTCTAATAAGAGGTAATAAAAACAAGAGATTGCATTTAGATTCTTATATTGCACCTTGCAAATTGCTATATTATTGCATATTGCAGCTCAATACTTTCATCTTGAAAAATGAATGTAGGTCGCTTACTAGTCTGTAATAACCTTCAAGACAACCTCTAAATTAGAAAAATGGTAGAGCATAATATTTCTATTACCTTTAGAACATTATGATGTCTATGCAGAGCTGTAATGTAGACAGCGTGACATTCTTTAAATTCTGAGGGAAAAAAGCATTACCATGTAAGTGTCTCTGCATGTTATAGGAAAGAGTAACTTAATTCTTCTTATAAATTTTAAGCCATCTGATAATACCTTCTTCACAAACTGTGATTTAAAAAGGTGTAAAATTTCAGTAAAATCTTCGAAAAAGAACATGCTATCCATGTGCTGCTGCATAAGGTAACAAGACAAAGGGTATAATAAAAGTATTAGAAGATGTAGAGAAACAGGAGACACTAGATAACATATCCTGCTGTGTGTACTACCACATACTGCTCATATTACTCAATCAATGTAAATTAAGGGGCTTTTCCCCCTTTGAGAAAATGCACAGATTGTTTTTTTTTTTTAAAAAAGCAACACACTTTGTACACTTTTCCGGGGTCCACCACTGAGTCTCGGCTGCTCCTCCTGGTGTCTGATACTGGCTGCAGTGTTTATGTCACAGCGAAGCCCCGGCAGCTTGCATGCCCTGGGAGGATCACTATCGGTTGACCCGAGCGGTAGTACACTAACGGACCGTGATGAGTGATGTCACTCATGTAAAAATGGAGAGTCTGGCTGATGGAAGGAATACTATCCAACAGCTTTCTTCGTCATCCCTGACACAAGCTTTTGAAACGCGTTGGGTATTGTTACTTGCATCAGCCCGACTCTCCATTTGCATGCGAGTGACGTCACTCTTCACGATCAATTAGCGGTGTACTACTGCTCGGATCAACCGACAGTGATCCTCTCAGCGCATTCCACTGGCCGGGGCTGCACTAGTTCCTCTGGATCACTGCACTGACTTTGAACCTGAATATTTACTACCCGCAGTTATACCTTGTGGTTTCACGGTACTCTTACTCAGGATGAGTGCAACACGGCACTTCCTCTCATTTCTCCGGAGGATTGGAAAGAGACCACGAACACCTGGTATCTCCGGTGCAAGGCTTCAGCAGGGGGTGCAAGATTCTTTCCTCCCACACATGGTCAAGGCTCGACGGCTGCTACTGTTGCACAGACTTTGAACATTTAATACTCACTGTGTCATGCCCCCTACCGGTGACTTGCCCCCTACCGGCCATACTTACCAGCGTGGCCCTGCTCACCTGCACGCCTCCCGGCGCGCTCCTGCTCCACGTCGCATCCCCGCTCCAGACATCCGGACTCCACGCCGTCGTTCCTGCGCGCCTGCGCCGGTCTATTCCCTTGGCGCTTGGACCTCTGGGAGCAGTGACGCAGTGGCTCCGCCCACAACATGGCGGCGCCCACCGGCTATTTCTGCAAGGCATCTTGTCAGGTAAGATGCCTGATTATCTTCTGCGGTGACGCTGTTCCTGCGCTAGCGTTTCCGCTCCTCTCAGGTCCCTGTATCCTCTGCGCTATCCTGCTGTCCTGTTTGCGCTGCCTCCGGTAGCTTCTCTGCTCCGTGGCTCCTCCTGCCCTGTCCAGTGTCTGTCTTGTCCTTAGTGCCTCTCTGGTCCGTTACCCTCTGCTATCCGTTCTGCCTCTCTGTGTGTTGTCCGTACCTGGCTCTCCTTCCTCTCTCGCCCACAGTCACCAGCCTCCATCTGCCGCTAATGCTCCCGGTTCTGCTTGTCTCTATTCTCCCTAGTTCCGGCAGTCCCTCTGTGCGCCTGGACTCTGTCCCTCCTCGCTACAGACTCTCATATTTCTAGCCCTGGTCGTCCCCTTGGCTCCGGCTGTTACGGTTCCATCCCTCGGGGGCCTGCTCCTAACGCTCCCTGTATAGGGGGTGGGTTTCACCTGGTCAGCTCGCCCTCGGGGGCTCTGGAGCCGTGACCCAGAGGGTCCACTTCCAGGTTTCTCCCTTATTTTCCACACCGTAACAGCATAATCAGGCCATGGATCCCGCTGGAGCCTTGGTTACTAAGAAGGAGTTAGAGTCTTTACGGGAGAATCAAGTACGCATAATGTCCTTAATGAAATCTTTGGACTCGCGCTTTTCTGCTCTCCAATCCGCTGATCCAGGGAATGCTTCTCAGCTGGTGGGTTTACAGCAGGAGTTGGCCCAGCAGCGAGACACCCAAACCCATTTTCTTAGCTACATGGCCTCTGTGGACACTCGATTGCTCTCCTTGCAGTCGGCTGCCTCAGCGTCTCCTCCCATTGCGCTTTCTCACCCTCTGCCACGCTTGGCCAAACCGCACCAGTATGGTGGTGATGCTAAACTTTGCCGGGGTTTCCTGAACCAATGTAGTCTCCATTTTGAACTGTTGCCCCAACAGTATCCCACTGACCGGTCCAAGGTGGCCTTTATTGTTTCTCATTTAGAGGAGGACGCTTTGGCGTGGGTGAATCCCCTTTGGGAGCGTGATGATCCCGTAGTTTCCCAGCTGGCCCTCTTTCTGGACACTTTTCGGCGAGTGTTCGACGAACCAGGTCGTCTAGCCTCCACTACAGAGTCCCTGTTCAGCCTTTGTCAGGGTTCACAAACCGTGAGTCAGTATGCCATCCAATTTCGGACCCTGCCGTCCGACTTAGGGTGGAACAATGAGGCTTTGGTAGGAGCCTTTTGGCGGGGGCTCTCGGGTCGTATAAAGGACGAACTCGCTGGTCGCGATAACCCCACCGCTCTGGAGGATCTAATTTCTCTAGCCACGCGGATTGACCTCCGGTTCCAAGAGCGGTCCCGCGAGAGACGACTTTCTCGTCCAATGCCATCCGCCCGCAGATCACCCTGTCCTCGACCCAGGGCTTCTACCTCCAATCCCGTTCTGGAGCTTCTCCGCCTAGGTCAGGTAAGGGAGGCCTCCCTAGGTGGTCAAGATACCGCTCAACCCCTTACTTTGTCGGTCCTCCTGCATATCGGTGGTAAGCGGGTTTCTTTGATGGCCTATGTGGATTTGGGTGCTGCTGGAAATTTTATCAGGCTCGATGAGGTCACCAAATTGTCTATCCCCGTTAGGACCCTTGAAAAGCCTCAGATCCTCGCCTCTGTGGATGGCAGACCTTTGCTAGAGACCGTTACGTTGGTAACACAGGAGGTAGAGTTACAGGTAGGGGCCTTGCACAAGGAGAGAATTTCGTTCTATGTTTTGGCTGGCATTTCGCATCCCGTCCTTCTCGGCCTTCCTTGGCTGCGGCTCCACGAGCCCACCTTGGATTGGCGTAATGGCAATGTTCTTCGCTGGGGGGAGTCTTGTCGTGCTCGGTGTCTGCTGCCGGTTCGTCCAGTAGGTGTTCCCCTTTCCCTTCCTGTCCTCTCCGGGCTGCCGTCCGCGTACAGTTCCTTCTCGGATGTCTTCAGCAAGAAAGAAGCTGAAGCCCTTCCTCCTCACCGTTCCTACGATTGCCCCATTCAGCTCATTCCTGGTACTATGCCTCCTCGTGGTAGGATTTACCCTATCTCTCCTGCGGAGTCTCAAGCCTCCGAATATGTTCAAGAAAACCTAGCCCGAGGCTTCATTCGGAAATCCTCGTCCCCTGCTGGAGCAGGCTTCTTCTTTGTAAAAAAGAAGGATGGGTCTCTTCGTCCATGTATCGATTATCGTGGCCTGAACCGCATTACAGTGAAGAACAAATATCCACTGCCGCTTATCTCGGAGCTTTTTGACCGCTTGAGGGGAGCAAGAGTCTTTACCAAGCTGGACCTGCGAGGAGCCTACAACCTTGTTCGCATACGATCAGGAGACGAGTGGAAGACCACATTCAACACGCGAGACGGCCACTACGAATATTTAATCATGCCTTTTGGCCTCTGTAACGCGCCAGCAGTCTTCCAGGAGCTCGTTAACGATATCTTCCGAGACCTCCTATACTCCTGTGTCGTAGTCTACCTAGACGACATCTTGATCTTCTCCCCAGACCTATCCACTCATCGCCGAGATGTCTGCCAGGTTCTCCAACGCCTCAGGGAAAATCTCCTTTTTGCCAAATTGGAGAAGTGCATTTTTGAGCAATCTTCGCTGCCCTTTCTTGGGTACATCATCTCGAGCTCCTGGTTGGAGATGGATCCTGAGAAGGTTTCTGCGGTTCTCGATTGGCCACGTCCACTAGGGGTGAAGGCAATCCAGCGTTTTTTGGGATTTGCCAATTATTATAGGCAATTTATCCCTCATTTTTCGACTCTGACTAAGCCCATTTCTGCTCTTGTCTGCAAGGGGACCAATCCCAACCGCTGGCCCACGGACGCTGAGGTTGCCTTCGAGGCTCTGAAACAAGAATTCGCAAAATCTCCTGTGCTCCACCGCCCTGATGCCAATAGGCCGTTCATCCTCGAGGTAGACGCATCTTCAGTTGGAGCAGGAGCGGTTCTTTTGCAGAAATCCTCCTCTGGCCACTTAGTCACCTGCGGATTCTTCTCTAAAGCCTTTTCCGCTCCGGAACGAAATTACTCCATTGGGGATAGAGAGTTGCTGGCCATTAAGCTAGCCCTCGAGGAGTGGCGCTATCTCCTCGAAGGGGCAGTTCATCCATTCATCATCTTCACGGATCACAAAAATTTGGAGTATGTTCAGTCCGCCCAGAGACTCAATCCACAGCAGGCCAGGTGGTCTTTGTTCTTCGGGCGATTCGATTTTGAACTCCACTTCCGACCGGGGGACAAGAACATCAAGGCTGACACCCTATCCCAGTCATTTTTGCCCATGGACAGCGAGGATGAACCTACACATATTATTAACCCGGCCAAGATTCTCACCGTGGCCCCGCTAAGCCTAGCCACTCCACCACCGGGCAAAACCTTTGTGTCAAGCGGGGACAGGCAGAAGGTCCTACGATGGAGCCATTCCTCGAAGTTTTCCGGGCATGCTGGAACCAAGAAGACCCTCTCTCTCGTTTTCCGCCACTATTGGTGGCCCTCGCTTCACCAAGACGTAGTGGACTTCATCGCCTCCTGTCCCTCCTGCGCTAGAAACAAAGTCCATAGACAACGTCCTTCTGGTCTCCTACACCCGTTGCCTGTGCCTTCGGTCCCATGGACCCACATTGCTATGGACTTTATTACCGATTTACCTTCGTCCTCTAAGTGCTCTGTGATCCTGGTGGTCGTAGATTGGTTTTCCAAAATGGCCCATTTCATTCCCTTACCTGGTCTGCCTATGGCTCCCGAGTTGGCGAAGATTTTCTTGCTCCACATCTTCCGCCTCCACGGTTTTCCTCAACATATTGTCTCGGACCGAGGAGTCCAGTTTACCTCCCGCTTTTGGCGAGCTCTCTGCGGATTAATGAAGATCACTCTAGATTTCTCCTCGGCTTATCATCCGCAGTCGAATGGGCAAGTTGAACGAGTCAACCAAACTCTAACTTCCTATCTCCGGCATTTTTCCAACGCCCACCAGGACGACTGGGTTTCTCTTCTGCCCTGGGCCGAATTCGCCTACAATAATCATCCCAGTGAAGCCTCTTCCAAGTCTCCTTTTTTCATAGTTTTTGGACAACATCCCGGCATTTCCCTTCCCGTTTCCACCCACCTCTGACGTGCCGGCGGCGGACTCCGTGACCGCGGACTTCTCTCAGATTTGGAGAGAGACTAAGGGGGCTCTTGAGGCTGCCAGTTGCAAAATGAAGCAGTATGCCGACAAAAAACGTTTAGACGCTCCACCGTACCGCCCAGGAGATAAGGTTTGGCTATCTTCACGATACATCAGACTAAAAATCCCGTCCTATAAGCTAGGTCCACGTTACATTGGCCCCTTGGAAATTGTAAAACACATCAACGACGTGGCCTACAAATTGAAATTACCTGCCTCTCTGCGTATCCATGACGTCTTTCACGTATCACTCCTCAAACCAGCAGTGTTTAATTGTTTCCACTCAGCTCCTTCCCTCACCCCCCTGCCAAATAGTGCTGACAACACCTTTGAGGTGAAGGATATACTTGCTGTGAAGACGGTTAGGGGAAAAACTTTGTTTTTGGTCGATTGGAGGGGTTTTGGTCCTGAGGAGAGATCTTGGGAACCCCGAGAGAATATTGATGCTCCTCGTATTATGAAAAGATTTCTCTCTGGCGTTAGAAAGAGGGGGAGTAAAGGGGGGGGTACTGTCATGCCCCCTACCGGTGTCTTGCCCCCTACCGGCCATACTTACCAGCGCGGCCCCGCTGCTCTCCTGCACACCTCCCGGCGCGCTCCTGCTCCACGTCGCATCCCCGCTCCAGACATCCGGACTCCACGCCGTCGTTCCTGCGCGCCTGCGCCAGTCTATTCCCTTGGCGCTCGGACCTCTGGGAGCAGTGACGCAGTGGCTCCGCCCACAACATGGCGGCGCCCACCGGCTATTTCTGCAAGGCATCTTGTCAGGTAAGATGCCTGATTATCTTCTGCGGTGATGCTGTTCCTGTGCTAGCGTTTCCGCTCCTCTCAGGTCCCTGTATCCTCTGCGCTATCCTGCTGTCCTGTTTGCGCTGCCTCCGGTAGCTTCTCTGCTCCGTGGCTCCTCCTGCCCTGTCCAGTGTCTGTCTTGTCCTTAGTGCCTCTCTGGTCCGTTACCCTCTGCTATCTGTTCTACCTCTCTGTGTGTTGTCCGTACCTGGCTCTCCTTCCTCTCTCGCCCACAGTCACCAGCCTCCGTCTGCCGCTAATGCTCCCGGTTCTGCTTGTCTCTATTCTCCCTAGTTCCGGCAGTCCCTCTGTGCGCCTGGACTCTGTCCCTTCTCGCTACAGACTCTCATATTTCTAGCCCTGGTCGTCCCCTTGGCTCCGGCTGTTACGGTTCCATCCCTCGGGGGCCTGCTCCTAACGCTCCCTGTATAGGGGTGGGTTTCACCTGGTCAGCTCGCCCTCGGGGGCTCTGGAGCCGTGACCCAGAGGGTCCACTTCCAGGTTCCTCCCTTATTTTCCGCACCGTAACACACTGCTTGGACCAGTTGAATGTATAGCAGTCCTGCAGTATCACAATTCTGGACTACTGCCATACGACGCCTCTTCTTATCTCCTCCGAAGCTTGGTTATCCAGACAGCGCTTGCCATGCTTCTCCCATACAGTGACAGCAGCAGGTAATACTCATCTCTTTGCTGTATACTATTGATTCCTTTTGAGATATTGATCTATATTAAACAATCATGGACTGCACCCTCTTTTACCTCTCCACTCGATGATCACCTTTTCATAGAGGTCACCAATCACCCAGTAAGAGCAGACAGATACCACAGTGTATGTACCGATCTATCCTCCACATACTCTCCAGTATCTATTTGAGCTCTGATCCCAAGACTAGCTTCACGCTGGTTACTGCATATGCACACTCCCTTTGGTCCTTAGGTCCTTAGTGCTGTTTGGACATTTTTTAATCTAAACTCATTACTTTAGAAAACAGGTGGTAGTTGTCTACCAAAGCAAGCTGCTAGGATAGGTTTTATGGTGTTTAGCACCAGCGGTATTATTATTTTTCTCAAACTTGACTACCACTGAACAAGACACAGAAGTTGAAACTTCAAGACTGGGCCAAGAAATATGACTCTTGGTGGACTAGGTAGATGGATTAGCCCATTGCTGAATCAGTAGAGTAGCGGGCACAGACCTGCTCTTCCACTCAAATGCCAGCAAGGTAGAGGTTGGGTTCTTCTATCAGCTGATGAAACTCAGGTTCCCCTTCCCGCATTCTATACCACCTTACATGGTGACAAAGAGGAAGATGCAGATGAAAGTGCAGGTCCTTGAGCAGGGGGGGCATACTCATGGGCAACGGCACTAGCACAGGGCCCCTCATAGTACGCAAAAGTGTCTCTGCTGGTGGGAGGGCCCACCTGCTGTCATACACACCGCCATACTATGAGGGGCCCTGTGCCAGTGCCGTCGCCAACGAGTGGACCCCCCTGCTTGCTCAGGATCACAGCACTTGCAAAGTTGAAATACTTACCTCTCCCTGCTCCACCGCCATGACGTCTTCCGCGTTTCCTGACAGTGACATTCTGGTCAGAGAGCGCGATGACATCACGTCTGTACGCCCTCTGCCTAAACAGTCCAAGTGCAGAGAGATGGAAGATGGGGACGACGAGGAATCCAGACTAGTACAGGGATTACCTAGCGAGGAGACTTATTTAATTGTTTTAAAGGTTAGGAGCAATTTTTGGGGAGCACTATACTCTGGAGAATGATATATGGGGCCCACCATACACCGGAGAAGCATTTACAGGGCCCATTATACACTGGAGTATTAGAAATGCGGCCCATTATATACATTATATATGGAGCATTATTTGGGCCCATAAGACAGTGGAGCTTCATCCATGGGGACCAACATATACTGTAGAATTATGTGGAGCTCATCATATACTGTATGGAACATTATATGGGACCAATGATTCTGTATGGAGAAATACAGTCATATGTAGAGTTGAGCGATACCGTCCGATACTTCAAAGTATCGGATCGGAATGGATCGGCCGATCTTAAAAAAAAGTATCGGTATCGCCGATTCCGATACCGGAAGTCCCATTCAAGTCTATGGGACTTCTGGTATCGGAATAAGAAAAATCCTGTTTTTCCCTTGTACAGCCTCTCTGGGGTCTGTACGGGCCTTTCGGGGGGCTGTGCCAGCCTGCCGGGGGGTCTGTGCAGGCTCCGGTGGTCTGTGCCGGCCTGCCGGGGGGCTGTGCCGGCCTGCCAGGGGGGCTGTGCAGGCTCCGGTGGGCTGTGCCGGCCTGCCGGGGGGCTGTGCAGGCTCCGGGGGGCTGTGCCGGCCTGCCGGGGGGCTGTGCAGGCTTCGGGGGTCTGTGCAGGCATCGTCCGATGGGACTACAAGTCCCATCGGGCGATGCCTGCTACCATGACAGTGATTGACACATTAGCCAATGATGGGACAGTAGTAGTCCCATCATCCGGCTAATGTGTTGAATGTAAAAAAAAAAAAAAAAAAATTACATGCTACATACAACATGCATACTACATACATGCTACATTCATACTACATACTACATACATGCTACATTCATACTACATATATACTACATGCAACATACATACTACATACATACTACATGCAACATACATACTACATATATACTACATGCATGCAACATGCATACTACATATATACTACATGCATGCTACATACATACTACATACATACTACATATATGCTACATACATACTACATGCTACATACATACTACATATATACTACATGCATGCTACATACATACTACATACATACTACATACATACTACATGCTACATACATACTACATATATACTACATGCATGCTACATACATACTGCATGCTACATACATGCTACATTCATACTACATATATACTACATGCAACATACATACTACATACATACTACATGCAACATACATACTACATATATACTACATGCATGCAACATGCATACTACATATATACTACATGCATACTACATATATGCTACATACATACTACATATATACTACATGCATGCTACATACATACTACATACATACTACATATATGCTACATACATACTACATGCTACATACATACTACATATATACTACATGCATGCTACATACATACTACATGCTACATACATACTACATATATACTACATACATACCACATACATACTACATACATACTACATACATACTACATGCTACATACATACTACATATATACTACATGCATGCTACATACATACTGCATGCTACATGCATGCTACATACATACTACATACATACTACATGCTACATACATACCACATATATACTACATACATACTACATACAATACATTCATACAATACATACATAGACATACAGTACATATAACATAGAGTAACATACTTACCAATACTTGTCACATTGTTCCCCGAAGCCATTGTCTTTTACGGAATAAATATTAACATAACAAACCACAAAAATACTCACCCACGATCCGAAGCAGTCCACGAGTGTGTCCCACGACGATCTTGGGTAGAGAACTGCAGCATCAGCTGTTGCTGCCGTTCTCTACGGGCTGCAGGAATCCAATGACGGAAGGTAGGTATCCTTCCGCACTGTATTCCTCCGCCACTTAAAAAAAAAAAAAAAGTCCATAGTCTCACTTTATGCCATTGCTGTGTGGGAAATTCCCACGCAGCAATGGCATAAAGTGAGACTAGGGACTTTTTTTTTTTTAAGTGGCGGAGGAATACAGTGCGGAAGGATACCTACCTTCCGTCATTGGATTCCTGCAGCCCGTGGAGAACGGCAGCAACAGCTGATGCTGCAGTTCTCTACCCAAGATCGTCGTGGGACACACTCGTGGACTGCTTCGGATCGTGGGTGAGTATTTTTGTGGTTTGTTATGTTAATATTTATTCCGTAAAAGACAATGGCTTCGGGGAACAATGTGACAAGTATTGGTAAGTATGTTACTCTATGTTATATGTACTGTATGTCTATGTATGTATTGTATGAATGTATTGTATGTAGTATATATGTGGTATGTATGTAGCATGTAGTATGTATGTAGTATGTATGTAGCATGCATGTAGCATGCAGTATGTATGTAGCATGCATGTAGTATATATGTAGTATGTATGTAGCATGTAGTATGTATGTAGCATGCATGTAGTATATATGTAGTATGTATGTAGCATGTAGTATGTATGTAGCATGCATGTAGTATGTATGTAGTATGTATGTAGTATATATGTAGCATGCATGTAGTATATATGTAGTATGTATGTAGCATGCATGTAGTATGTATGTAGTATGTATGTAGTATATATGTAGTATGTATGTAGCATGTAGTATGTATTTAGCATGCATGTAGTATATATGTAGTATGTATGTAGTATGTATGTAGCATGTAGTATGTATGTAGCATGCATGTAGTATGTATGTAGTATTTTTTTTTAACATTTAACACATTAGCCGGATGATGGGACTACTACTGTCCCATCATTGGCTAATGTGTCAATCACTGTCATGGTAGCAGGCATCGCCAGATGGGACTTGTAGTCCCATCGGACGATGCTTGCACAGACCCCCGGACATCAGCACAGCCCCCCGGCAGGCCGGCACAGCCCCCCGGCAGGCCGGTACAGACCCCCACAGGGTGCACAGACCACCGGCAGGCCGGCACAGCCCCCCGGCAGGCCGGTACAGACCCCGGGCAGTCCACACAGCCCCCCGGCAGGCCGGCACAGCCCCCCGGCAGGCCGGCAGAGACCCCCGGAAGGCCCGAAATGACGGCGCATCATGATGCGCACACACCGCGCATCATGATGACGTCAGGCTGTCAATCAACTTTGAACTTCCGATTCCGATGCCGACTTCCGATATTGAAAAAATATCGGAAGTCGGTATCGGAATTCCGATACAGCAAGTATCGGCCGATACCCGATACTTGCGGTATCGGAATGCTCAACACTAGTCATATGTTAAAGTTTGGGCACCCCTATTAATGTTAACCTTTTTTCTTTATAACAATTTTGGTTTTTGCAACAGCTATTTCAGTTTCATATATCTAATAACTGATGGACTCAGTTATACTTCTGGATTCAAATGAGGTTTATTGTACAAACAGAAAATGTGCAATCTGCATTTAAACAAAATTTGACCAGTGCAAAAGTATGGGCACCCTTATCATTTTCTTGATTTGAACACTCCTAACTACTTTTTACTGACTTCCTGAAGCACTAAATTGGTTTTGTAACCTCATTGAGCTTTGAACTTCATAGCCAGGTGTATCAAATCATGAGAAAAGGTATTTAAGGTGTCCACTTGCAAGTAGTTCTCCTATTTGATTCTCCTATGAAGAGTGACATCATGGCCTCCTCAAAACTGAAATCAAATCTGAAAACAAAGATTATTCAACATAGCTTTTCAGGGGAAGGATACAAAAAGTTGTCTCAGAGATTTAACCTGTCAGTTTCCACTGTGAGGAACATAGTAAAGAAATGGAAGAACACAGGTACAGTTCTTGTTAAGCCCAGAAGTGGCAGGCCAAGAAAAATATCAGAAAGGCAGAGAAGAAGAATGGTGAGAACAGTCAAGGACAATCCACTGACCACCTCCAAAGACCTGCAGCATCATCTTGCTGCAGATGGTGTCACTGTGCATCGGTCAACAATACAGCGCACTTTGTTCAAAGAGAAGCTGTATGGGAGAGTGATGCGAAAGAAGCCGTTTCTGCAAGCACGCCACAAGCAGAGTCGCCTGAGGTATGCAAAAGCACATTTGGACAAGCCAGTTACATTTTGGAAGAAGGTCCTGTGGACTGATGAAACAAAGATTGAGTTGTTTGGTCATACAAAAAGGCGTTATGCATGGAGGCTAAAAAACACAGCATTCCAAGAAAAACACTTGCCAATGCCGGCACCGGGAATCTTGTTAAAGTTGAGGGTCGCATGGATGCAACTCAGTATCAGCAGATTCTTGACAATAATGTGCAAGAATCAGTGTCGAAGTTGAAGTTACGCAGGGGACGGATATTTCAGCAAGACAATGATCCAAAACACCGCTCCAAATCTACTCAGGCATTCATGCAGAGGAACAATTACAATGTTCTGGAATGGCCATCCCAGTCCCCAGACCTGAATATCATTGAGCATCTGTGGGATGATTTGAAGCGGGCTGTCCATGTTCGGCGACCATCAAACTTAACTGAACTGGAATTGTTTTGTATACAGGAATGGTCACAAATACCTTCATCCAGGATCCAGGAACTCATTAATAGCTACAGGAAGCAAATAGTGGCTGTTATTTTTGCAATAGGAGGATCTACGAAATATTAATGTCACTTTTATGTTGAGGTGCCCATACTTTTGCACCGGTCAAATTTTGTTTAAATGCAGATTGCACATTTTCTGTTAGTACAATAAACCTCATTTGAATCCAGAAACATAACTGAGTCCATCAGTTATTAGATATATGAAACTGAAATAGCTGTTGCAAAAACCAAGATTGTTATAAAGAAAAAAGGTTAACATTAATAGGGGTGCCCAAACTTTAACATATGACTGTATATGGGCCTCATTACTCTGTATAGCGCACTATGCGGTGGCCATAATACTGTATGGAGTAATATACTGTCAGTTTTTGGAGCTATTGGAGAATTTAAAATGGATATCAGTCATGTGATGTAAGAAGTGAAGTATTTTTCATTGTACTATACCACTATTTCTCTGCCGTATCAGAGGATCATGAATTGTGGCATGTGTTAAAGGAGCCCATTGACACTCTTTGGCCCTGGGCCCACGAAAATCTGGAGCCAGCCCTACCCCCCCACAACTTTAGCCAAATAACCCCCAGTTTTCAACGCCTAACTATTATTATAAAGTTAATTAAGGTTGACAAGCTTAAGTAATAAGAATTTATGTTTTGGGCATTTAAATAGGCACTGTAGGTGTGTTTCCTGTCCTCCACTCACTGCCGACTTTTCTTCCCCATTGACTTGCATTTGGTTTTGTGTTTCAGTCGGCCTTCGACTTTTCACGATAATCGGCCGATTTCGTTCGACCCGACTTTTGCGAAAGTCGGGTTTCATGAAACCCGACTCGACCTGAAAAAATGCAGTCGCTCATTTCTAACCATCACATTTTTTCTGGTGAACCATGGCTCAAATGCAAGCCTTTGCCCAACTGATCCAGACCCTCACTGATGAGCTGAAGGAGCTGTGGGGTCAGGTGACGCAGCAGCTTCCAGCAGTTGATGGGGATCTGGGCCTCAGCTCATTTGCAGGCTCAACCGGAACCCAAGATATCTCTCCCTGACTGGATCTCTGGAGTTAGAGATAAGTTTATGGTTTTTCAGAAGGCCTGTAAATTATATTTCAGGCTCCACCCTCATTCATCAGGGAGTGAGGAACAGCATTTAGGGATTATAGTCTCCCTTCTCAAGGGTGATCCCCTATCCTGGGCCTTCTCCCTGCTGACTGGTTCATCATCTTTACGGTGGGTGGATTAGTTTTTTGCAGCATTGGCGCTGGTGTATGGGATCCTGATGGCATCTCCCTGGCTGAGTCTCGTCTCCTCAATATCAAGTAGGGAGGCCGGCAGGCTGAGGAGTACTGGTCAGAGTTTAGGAGGTGTGCCACTGACACGCAGTGGAATGACCTTGTCCTTAGGAGCCATTTTTGTTAGGGTTTGTCACCTAGGCTGCAGGATACTCTGGTGCAGTATGCTGCCCCCAGGTCATTGGAAGCTGCCATATACCTTGCTACCTGGGTGGATAGATTCCTCAGGGACAGGCTTACACCAAATCTGCCCCCCATTGTCCTTTCTAGGGAAGAGGACTGTAGTGAATTCTCTCTCTGGCTTCCCTCTGGTGATTACTGAAGGTAGTGGAGCTGGTCAGATTGACAGAGGGGTTGCGAGTTCTCTTTCTGGGCTCCATCTGGTGGTTACTGGAGGTAGTGGAGCTGATCTGATTGACAGAGGCTTGCTACCTGATAATAAGGAAGACGATTGGAAATCTGGGGTTTCTGATTGGGATTTAAGACAGCTGACTCCCTCTATCCCTGCTGGTGATTTTCTTCCTGTGCCTTCTGAGGTCTGATGTCTCCTGCTCTTTCCTTGCATGGTTCAGCTAAGTAGTTCATTTGCTATTCTGTTTGCATTTGATCTGGTTTTGTCTGTCTCTGCTTGGTGCGGGTCAGCCAGCTCCGGCTGGGGCTGTGCTGAATCACCGCCCATATGTTACTGCATGTGCCAGTTTGTTTTGTCCCCTGTTATATTGGTCTCTTTTTGCTTTGCTTTCAGGATATACCAGAGTGCTGATATATTAGGGGCGAAGTCATGCGACTTCAGTGTTTTTGTGCATCAGACGTGTTGGATTTTTGCAGGGTTTTTTGCCTGATTGCAGACAGTGTCTTTCCTGTCCTGTCCTGTCTAGTCAGTGTGGGCCCCATCATTTGCTCAGTCTATTTTTCTGCCTGCGTTTGTGTTTTCATCTTGTCTCACCTACAATATACACTCACTGGCCACTTTATTAGGTACACCATGCTAGTAAGGGGTTGGACCCCCTTTTGCCTTCAGAACTGCCTCAATTCTTCGTGGCAGAGATTCAACAAGGTGCTGGAAGCATTCCTCAGAGATTTTGGACCATATTGACATGATGGCATCACACAGTTGGCGCAGATTTGTCGGCTGCACATCCCTGATGCGAATCTCCCGTTCCACCAAATCCCAAAGATGCTCTATTGGATTGAGATCTGGTGACTGAGGAGGCCATTTGAGTACAGTAAACTCATTGTCATGTTCAAGAAACCAATCTGAGATGATTCGAGCTTTATGACATGGCGCATTATCCTGCTGAAAGTAGCCATCAGATGTTGGGTACATTGTGGTCATAAAGGGATGGACATGGTCAGCAACAATACTCAGGTAGGCTGTGGCGTTGCAACGATGCTCAATTGGTACCAAGGGGCCCAAAGAGTGCCCAGAAAAAATTCCCCACACCATGACACCACCACCACCAGCCTGAACCGTTGATACAAGGCAGGATGGATCCATGCTTTCATGTTGTTTACGCCAAATTCTGACCCTACCATCCGAATGTCGCAGCAGAAATCGAGACTCATCAGACCAGGCAACGTTTTTCCAATCTTCTACTGTCCAATTTCGATGAGCTTGTGCAAATTGTAGCCTCAGTTTCCTGTTCTTAGCTGAGAGGAGTGGTACCCAGTGTGGTCTTCTGCTGCTGTAGCCCATCTGCCTCAAAGTTCGACGCACTGTGCGTTCAGAGATGCTCTTCTGCCTACCTTGGTTGTAACGGGTGGCAATTTGAGTCACTGTTGCCTTTCTATCAGCTCGAACCAGTCTGCCCATTCTCCTCTGACCTCTGGCATCAACATGGCATTTCCGGCCACAGAACTGCCGCTCACTGGTTTTTTTTTCTTTTTCGGACCATTCTCTGTAAACCCTAGAGATGGTTGTGCGTGAAAATCCCAGTAGATCAGCAGTTTCTGAAATTCTCAGACCAGCCCTTCTGGCACCAACAATCATGCCACGTTCAAAGGCACTCAAATCACCTTTCTTCCCCATACTGATGCTCGGTTTGAACTGCAGGAGATTGTCTTGACCATGTCTACATGCCTAAATGCACTGAGTTGCCGCCATGTGATTGGCTGATTAGAAATTAAGTCTTAACACACAGTTGGACAGGTGTACCTAATAAAGTGGCCAGTGAGTGTATGTTTGGGGGCTATATATAGCTTTGGGGTCTGCACAATATATGTTTGGGGGCTATATATTCCTTTGGGGTCTGCTCCGGGGCAGTTTAGATTTCCCCTTTCTTGCTTTAGGCTTAGTTAGCTCTCCGGCTGTGCCGAGATGTCTAGGATCATCGTAGGTACGCTCCACAGCCACTGCTAGTTGTGTGGACAGGATCAGGGGTCTGCAATCCACTTAGTTACCAACCTCTCTGGTTTTCTGTGGCTTAGCCTGGCATGCTATCCTCCTCGGTGACCCATTCATAACAGAATCACCAGCCTAACTGTAGACTCTAGGGTACTCTCAGTAGTATGCACCTGTGCTGCCCTTTGCATTTATTAGTGGAGGCCTGATGCATCCTGCTATATGTGCATTTGTCATCAAACAGGGTTTTGGGATGGCCAAATCTTGTGGTGTGAGTTCTTTTGAATTTTTTCTGTTAGCTGTTTTGATATTAGTGTTAGGGACCTGCAAATTATGAGGAGCCTTGACGCGGCTTGCAGGCTCTATCTATTTTGGCCAAAATATTAACCAATACCTCATTTAATGTACTCATTGTATGCATTAATTTTTTGCACTTATCATATCATTTTTTGCAGGATGCAGCCGGGCCTCTTTTTGTTGGCTTGGTCTATTGGGATGTCTGTCACTGTGTGTTGCATATTATGGTGCTGCAGCAGCCCACCTGAGAATACTATGGGCATCATTAATAGGTTGCAAGAAAGACACTTTGCACCACACTTACATGTGTGACTGGCGTCCTATGCAAGCCTTATCTATGTGCATTTTTTCTACTAGGCAGCCAAACCCTCCATGGTCTGGTAGGTGTGGGGTGGTTGTTTCATCAGTAGTATGCACAAGTGCTGCCCTTTACTCTAAAGATGGAAAGAATTTAAGAAAAAAAGTGTCAGAATTTTTTTTTTATACATTATTTCCTCTTTTTTTCTGGGGCTGTAGGAGGATATTTTTTGTCTAAATGGAGACTAAGCAATTATCTGATTGTGTTGAGCAGCTCGATGCTGAAGTGTGGGGAATTTATGCCTATCTCTCTCAATCATCTGCTGTTGAACTAAAAATCCCTACTCCTGACGTGTTTTCTGGGGATCGGTCTAAATTTTTGAATTTTAAGAATAATTGTAAACTATTTTTTGCTTTGAAACCTAACTCATCAAGGAGCCGTGTGCAGCAGGGAAAAATTGTCATCTCTCTGCTATGCAGCGATCCCCAGGACTGGGCATTTTCTTTGACACCCGGAAATCCTATTCTGGCTAATGTGGACGCGTTTTTTCAAGCCTTAGGGTTGTTGTATGATGAACCTAATGCTATTGATCAAGCTGAGAAAACCTTATTGGCATTAAACCAGGGTCAGGATTCTGCAGAGTTATATTGTCAAAAATTCCGAAAGTGGGCGGTTCTTACTAAATGGAACAACGATGCCCTAGCAGCACTCTTTCGGAAGGGTTTGGCAGAAACCGTAAAAGATGTTATGGTGGGATTTCCTGTTCCCCCTGGTCTTGATGACTCTATGTCATTGGCCATTCAAATTGATCAGCGTTTACGTGAACGTAAAACTACACGAGAGGCATTGCCGCCTTTCGAACTGACTTCTGAACCCATGCAATGTGATAATGTTTTGTCTAGGGTTCAAGGTCAGGAGTTTAGAAGGCGTAATAAGTTGTGTTTTTTCTGTTGGTACGCCTCTCATATTATTGCTGTCTGCCCTAAACGAGAAAAGCCTAAGTTCCTTTTGTCGATTACCCTGATCTGCTCCTTGTCTACATTTTCCGCTAAGGCTTTTGTTGATTCAGGAGCAGATTTCAATCTGATGGATTTGGACTTTCCTAAACGTTGTGGTTTACCCATGATACCCCTGTGGACTCCTATCCCTTTGAGGGGTATTGATGTTACTCCTTTGGCGGAGAATAAACCCCAGTTTTGGACCCAGGTGATAATGCGGGTTGCACAATTTGCATGATACTATTGTTCTGGGTTACCCTTGGTTGCAAACTCATAATCCTGTTTTAGATTGGAAATCTGTGTCTGTGGTGAGTTGGGGTTGTCAATGTGTTCTTAGTGACACTCCTGTTTTCTCCACCTTTGACCAGTCTCATGATATTCCTGACTGTTTGGCTGATTTTTCTAATGTATTCAGTGAGAGTAAGTCTGCATCTTTGCCTCCTCATAGGAGTTATAACTGTGCAATTGAGTTAATGCCCGGGTGTAAATTTCCCAAGAGTCTGCTTTACAACTTATCGGTACCCGAACATGATGCTATGCGATCTTATATCAAGGAGTCGTTGGAGAAGGGTCATATTAGACCATCCTCTTCACTTTTAAGTGATGGGGTTTTTTTGTGGCCAATAAAGATGGTTCATTAAGGCCATGTATTGACTATTGTTCCCTTAACAAAATCACTGTTAAATATCAGTAACCGTTACCCCTGATTTTTGATTTTCCAGAGTTAAAAGTGCTTGTTGGTTTACCAAGCTTGACCTCAGGTGGGGGCGTATAATCTTATTCGCATCAAGCATGGGGATGAATGGAAAACGGTGTTTAATACTCCGAGGGACATTTTGAGTACCTGGTGATGCCTTTTTGGCTCACTAATGCCCCATCTGTCTTCCAGTCCTTTATGAACGATATTTTCCGTGACTTTGTGGATAAGTTTTTGATCATTTATCTGAATGATATTTTGATATTTTCTAGAGATTGGGATTCTCATGTGGAACATGTCCGGACTGTGTTCCGGATTTTGAGTGAAAATTCTCTGTATGTTAAGGGATCAAAGTGCCTCTTTGTTGTACAGAGGATTTCATTTTTGGGATTCATTTTGTCCCCGTCTGCTATTGAAATGGACCTGGCCATTTATGATTGGGTTCAGCCCACTTCTTTGAAGGCTCTCCAGAAGTTTTTGGGTTTTGCTAATTTCTCCCGTAAATTTATAAGTAATTTTTCTGGTATTGTTAAACCACTGACTGATTTGACCAAAAAGGGCGCTGATGTGGTGAATTGGTTTCCAGAGGCAGTTTCGGCATTTCAGGAGCTTCAGCAGAGATTCACTTCTGCTCCGGTTCTATGGCAACCTGATGCCTCACTCCCATTTCAGGTGGAGGTAGATGCTTCTGAGATTGGTGCAGGAGCTGTTTTGTCCCAAAGAGATCCGGTGACCTCTAAGATGAATCCCTGTGCCTTCTTTTCTCGAAAATTCTCCCCATCTGAATGTAACTATGACGTGGGGAATCGGGAATTGTTTGGTCATGAAATGGGCATTTGAAGAGTGGAGATATTGATTGGAGAGAGCTAGACATCAAGTTGTGGTCCTCACCGACCACAAGAATTTGATTTGAACTTGAATCAGCCAAACACTTGAATCCTAGACAAGCTAGGTGGGTCTTGTTTTTCACGCGTTTTAATTTTGTGGTCTCTTTTCTTCTGGGCACTAAGAATGTTAAGGCGGACACCTTTTCTATGAGTTTCTTTGCAGATTCTCTTGATGTGACCGAGCCTACTACCATTGTAAATGAGGGTGTAGTTCTTTCCGCCATCTCACCCGATTTTAGATGTGCCCTGGAGGAATTTCAGGAGGACAAACCTGAATGTTGCCCTATGGGAAAATTGTATGTCCCTGACCAGTGGAGGAAAAGAGTAATGTCTGAAATTCATTGCTCCGCTTTGGCTGGTCATCCAGGTATTTTTGGTACCAGAGATTTGGTGAGTTGGCCTCTTTGGTGGCCTGCCTTATCCCATGATGTCAGGAATTTTGTGCAGTCCTTTGGGACTTGTTCTCGGTCCAAGCCCTGTTCTCGTTCTAGTGGGTTGTTGATGCCCTTGCCGGTGCCCAGGAGGACATGGACTCATATCTCAATGGATTTTTTTTCTGATCTTCCTGTCTCTCAGAGAATGACTGTTATCTGGGTGATCTGTGATAAATTTTCTAAGATGGTCCATCTTGTACCACTCCCAAAGTTGCCATCTTCTTCAGAGTTAGTGCCCTTGTTTTTACAACAGGTGGTTCAGTTGCACGGGATTCCTGAGAACATTGTGTCGGACAGAGGAGTCCAGTTTGTATCCAGATTTTGGATAGCTTTCTGTTCCAAAATGGGAATTCAGTTGTCTTTCTTCTCTGCATTTCATCTCAGACCAATGGGCAGACTGAATGAACAAACCAGACTTTGGAATCCTATTTGAGATGTTTCATATCTGCTGATCAGGATGACTGGGTCTCATTTTTGCCCTTGGCCGAATTTGCGCTAAACAATAGGGCTAGTTCTGCCACTTTGATGTCGCCCTTTTTCTGTAACTTTGGGTTTCATCCTCGAATTTCTTCATGGCAGGTGGAATCTTCGGCCTGCCCAAGTGTGGATTCTGTGATAGAGAGAATGCAGCAGATTTGGGACCAAGTGTTGGATAAATTGTCCCACTCTCAGGAAAAAGGCCAACGGTTTTCCAACCGGCATAGGACCATTGGTCTCCGGTTTAAAGTGGGTGATATGGTTTGGTTGTCGTCAAAGAATATTCCTATGAAGGTTGCGTCTCCAAAATTCAAGCCAAGATTCATTGGACCTTATAAGATTTTGGAAATCCTTAATCCCGTTTCTTTCCGTTTGGCTCTTCCAGTTACGTTTAAGATTCATAACATGTTCCATAAATCTTTGTTGAAGAGGTTTGTAGAGCCAGTAGTTCCCATGGCGGCGCCTCCTGATCCTGTATTGGCTAAAGGTAATTTGGAGTATGAGGTAGAGAAAATATTGGATTCTCGTTTGGCTAGACACAGACTCCAGTACTTGGTCAAATGGAAGGGTTATGGCCAGGAAGATAATTCTTGGGTCTCTGCTTCTGACATTCATGCCGAAAGATTCCTTCGTGCTTTTCACCGGGCCCATCCTGACTGGCCAGGTGGTGTGGATGAGGGTTTGGTGACCCCTCCTCAAGGGGGGGGTACTGTTGTGAATTCTCTCTCTGGCTTCCCTCTGGTGATTACTGGAGGTAGTGGAGCTGATCTGATTGACAGAGACTTGCCACCTGACAATGAGGAAGACGATTGGAGATCTGGGATTTCTGATTGGGATTTAAGACAGCTGACTCCCTCTAACCCTGCTGGTGACTTTCTTCCTGTGCCTTCTGAGATCTGATGTCTCCTGCTCTTTCCCTGCATGGTAAGTGGTTCATTTGCTATTGTGTTTGCATTTGATCTGGTTTTGTCTATCTCTGCTTTGTGCGGGTCTGCCAGTTCTGGCTGGGGCTGTGCTGAATCACCACCCATATGTTGCTGCATGTGCCAGTTTGTTTTGTCCCATTATATTGGTCTCTTTCTGCTTTGCTTTCAGAATATATCAGAGTGCTGATATAGAAGAGGTGAAGTCGTGCGACTTCAGTCTTTTTGTGCATCAGACGTGTTGGACTTTTTGCAGGGTTTTTCCGTGATTGCAGACAGTGTCTTTCCTTTCCTGTCCTGTCTAGTCAGTGTGGGCCCCATCATTTGCTCAGTCGTTTTTTTCTGCCTGCGATTGTGTTTTCATCTTGTCTCACTGACAATATATGTTTGGGGGCTATCTATTCCTATGGGTTCTGCTTCGGGGCAGTTTAGATTTCCCTTTCTTGCTTTAGGCTTAGTTAGCTCTCTGGCTGTGCCGAGAAATCTAGTATCATTGTAGGTACGCTCCATGGCTACTGCTAGTTGTGTGGACAGGATCAGGGGGCAGCAATCTGCTTAGTTACCAACCTCTCTGGTTTTCTGTGGCTTAGCCTGGCCTGCTATCCTCTTCGGTGACACATTCATAACAGAGGACACACTGGTGCAGACGGACAAACCCATGCAGGTGGGTGGAGTTGCATCTCAAACGGGGTTGCCTGCAGTTCGCCGTGGTATGGGGGAATGTTTCTACTGTGGGCAGACTGGTCATTTCATTAATGTCTGCCCCCAGCTTATGCCAAATTATCATCACCATCAAATAAGCCGCGTCCCCCTAGTCGTGTGGAGGGAGACAACCAGGGTGTGTATATTTCCTCCATTTTCTCTTCTCAGTGTATCCTACCTGCTGAGGTGGTGGTTGGCGGGGTAACTGAGACTGTACCGATGCTAGTGGACAGTGGATCTGGAGTCAATTTGGTGGATGCTCCCTTTGCTCAAACCCATGGTCTGATGGGTAGGATGCTAGCAAGACCTCTACGTGCACAGGTCATTGACTCTGTCCCACTCAGCCAGGGGGGTGACCCAAGTCGTAGACAATATACATCTGCAGATAGGGACTCGTCATGAAGAGTCCCTGTCGTGCTACGTCTTGGAGGGTATGCCAACTCCTATCGATTTAGGCCTCCCTTGGTTGAAAAAACACAGCCCGGTCATAGAGTCATGGTCCAGGGAAGTAGTCAGCTGGGAACAGTCATGTAAGGACTGCAGCCAAGGAGCTACGATCTCTGCCATCTTTCTGAAACCTACATCTTCTTCTCCAGTGGGGGCAGCAGTGGTGCTGCCTGGGAGTAGGGGCAAGACTCAATGTTCACTACTAGATAACACTAAGTCTCAGAGTCTTCTTAGGAGGTAGGGTCAGAGGAGGGTGGTGGTTCCCTCTGTGGGTAACAGAGGTGAGTTTGTTGACACAGGGGGACACTTCTGTTGTCAGTTCCTCAAAGAGTTCACCATCTTGTGGTAAATGTTTGTGTGGAATTTAACATTCAGGTCCAGACATGTGTGTGAACGAGTACGTGTGGGTGTCCACCAAAAACATCAGGTGGAAGTTTGCTACTGGCACCTGGATTTCTAGGGTGATCAGACCATATCAGGTATCGGCCATTCTCAGCCTGGGGACTTTTCAGCTGGAGTTACCCCCAGTAATACACATACACAACAGATTCCACAGGTCGGTGCTCTGGAGATTTGTGGCGCCTCTGAAACCTGCATTATCGTCACCTCCATTAGGCTGAGTTTGCAGACACC
Organism: Dendrobates tinctorius; assembly: GCF_039654945.1. Taxonomy (NCBI): domain Eukaryota; kingdom Metazoa; phylum Chordata; class Amphibia; order Anura; family Dendrobatidae; genus Dendrobates; species Dendrobates tinctorius. The sequence continues at coordinate 19,865,906 of NW_027361823.1, read as the reverse complement.
GGACCCTCAGGTTTATGGCGGAGGTGAACTCTGGTTGATTGAGGCGTCCTCACCATGTGTCATTTTCTGATGAGGTCCAGTGTTGAGGGTCCAGAGGCTACTCATTGAAAAGGGGGTACAATCACGATCCATTTTTGGCTTTTTGGCAGCTCTGGTTCCATTCAGTTTAAAACTTTTTTCCTTTTGGACCATCGGAGGTTAATGTCAGTATTTCCCCGGCTGGAAATCAGGTGTTACTGCAGTGCTGCTGGGTCAGCTGGTGCAGGTGGTAACCACTTCCACCATCCTTTAAAAGGTCACCTGATGCATCAGCTGGCTGTTGGTGATACAGTTTCTTCTGGAGACCAGTTTAGCAGGCGCATCTCTCTGGTGCAGCTGCGTCTGGTGTTGGGAGCCCAGTTGCTGTTATCTGCGGTGTGGAGATTAGCAGCGGTGTACATAAGCTAAGTGTGGTGTTTGTGTTACCTTGTCCCTTTGGTGTTTGTCACTGCCCCTGTGTGTATTTTTCTGTAGCGGCTAGGCTAGCACCCTGCACTGGCCACTGCACTAGCCATGGAGTTTAGGTGACAGTGAGGGATGAGGTATCCTGGTGGCAGTGGGGGGAAGGTACGGCATTGGGCATTAGGTGAGTGCAGGGACAGGCTCAGGTTGGAGCTCAGGTGGTGACCATCCCTCATTCCCTACTAGCAGGGCCTACCTATCACCTATACCATCCCCGTTGTATATGTGTTGAGCCATCCATTGACCGACCACCCGTTGGGTCATGTCACTTCGTGACACAGTTTTACAAGACATTTTCTTCAAGCAATGGTACAGGAAAAAGTCTGCATGATCTTTCAACAAAACCATGATTTGCATGCATCGTAGTCTCCACTGCCTGGCAACCAGTAAAGGCCTTAAAAATTAAAGAATAATGACATGGCCCCTTTCTCATCTGACCTAAATCCTATTGTGAACTAGTGGATCCTTCTTAAATGGGAAATTTATGGTGATGAAAAACAGTATACCTTGTAAAGAAAAGGATTAGCTTGCAAGTTAACATGGGTAAAAATGGATCTCCAAGTCGGCTTATGTTCTCAAGTCATATTTTTAGCAATTATGTGTTTTAATAATTTGGGAAATGGTTTACTTCAATACATACGATACACTAACTGTACACCTGTTAGGGATGGCGGAACGCACTAAATATAAATAATAGGAAGTGCATTCGCCACCCGGGATCCACCGTGCAGTAGGTGTAACAACCGCTGCTGAGTAATGGTGTAACGGCAGCGGTCGTGCCCGCCGCCATTCCTCTAGCACCGGGTCCCCCCACGGCTGTTTCTTACCCGGCCCGTTGCATGCTGCCGCCTCATCCTCTCTCCGGTTCACGAGCGCCCCGCCTCCCTGGTCTCCCGACAGCTGCTGGCCCGCACATGCGCATTAGGTCGCGGGCGCGCGGCCGTCGGGTTGTTTAACCCTGCAGTGGGTGATGGCCAATTAGCGGTCAGCCAATCCCCTGCCAGCAGGGGATATATCAGGCATCTCCCATAAGTGGAAGACGCCTGATTATTGTGTGTCTACCTGCTCTAATTTGGCCGTCTATAGCTTGTCTATAGGTCTTCCCTATGTCCTGTGCCTTTACTAAGTTCCAGTCTTGCTGTCTCTACCACTGGTTGATGTCCTGTCTTCCTGTCTGTCCTCTGTCCTGCCTGGTCCGGGTGCCACTGCCTACGTTCCCCGGTCCCGTCTCTGTTCTGTCCTCCAGTGTCTGCTCAAGTTCCCTGTCCTGTACTCCTGCCCACTGCCTGTCAGTCGTCCGTGTTGCCTTCTCTCACTTCCTGCACAGAGTCCCATTCCTTGGTAAGCCTCTCCAGCCTGTAGTCATTCCAGTCCCTCGAGCCGCCCCTCTTGGTTCCAGCTGTCGCGGTGTCTGACCCCCCACGGGCCTGCCCCTAACGGTCCCTGTATAGGGGTCGGTTCCACCTGGTGCGCTCGTCCCGGGGGCCTCAGTTCCGCGACCCAGAGGGTCCACTCTCGGACGCTGCCAAAACCCCTGAAGCATCACAGTCCATACCCCTGAAGCGTCACAGTATAATCAGGCCATGGACCCCGCTGGAGCCGCGGTCGCTACTCAAAAAGAATTACTTTTTTTACGGGAAAACCAGACCGGGATAATGCCCTTCATGAAGTCTATGGACACCCGGCTTTCCGCCCTTCAAACCGCCGACCTAGGGAATGCTCCCATGTTAGCAGATCTCCAGCAGGAGCTAGCGCAGCAGTGCGACGCCCAGTCCCACATCTTAAACTACATGTCCCTACAGTCCTCGGTGGCTGCCTCGGTCCAACCCCAGGATCCAGCATCTCACCCCCCACCTCATCTGGGAAAGCCCCCCAGGTATAGCGGGGATCCTAAGCTATGCCGGGGCTTCTTGAACCAGTGCAGACTGCACTTTGAGCTGTTACCCCAGCAATACCCCTCTGACCGTGCCAAGGTGGCGTTTATCGTGTCCCACCTTGAGGGAGAGGCTTTGGCCTGGGTGAATCCTTTGTGGGAGAGGGATGATCCTGTGGTCTCTAGTATTCAAAATTTTCTTGACACGTTCTGCAAGGTGTTTGACGAGCCTGGACGGTTTGCTTCTACTACTGAGGCTTTGTTTAACCTCCGTCAGGGTTCGCTCACCGTGGGACAGTATGCCATCCGCTTCCGGACATTGTCTTCGGAACTTGGGTGGAATAATGATGCCCTGGTGGGAGCCTTCTGGAGGGGCCTTTCTGGCAAAATAAAGGATGAGCTTGCCAGTCGGGATACCCCCACCACTCTAGAGGACCTCATATCCCTGGCCACCCGTATAGATCTCCGGTTCCTAGAACGTTCTCACGAAGCAGCCAGGGAGAAGAGACCCTTTAGGCTCTATCAAGCCCCTATTCCATGTTCCTCAGCACCCTCTACCTGTTCCACCCCTGAGCCCATGCAGATAGACCGTGTAAGATTGTCTGAGCAACGGCGCAGGGAGAGGATGACGGAGGGCCGTTGTCTGTATTGCGGCGGAGCCAATCATTTTCTGCGGACCTGTCCTGTGAGACTGGGAAACGCCTCCACCTAGGCCAGGTATGAGAGGCCTCCCTAGGTGACCTTAATTCATCTCTGCCCCTTACCATTTCTGCTTTGATTATGCTAGGTCGGGAGCGTAGATCTGTGGAGGCGTATGTGGACTCGGGTGCGGCTGGTAATTTCATTCGGCTAGAGTAGGTGGACAAGTTCCACATTCCGGTGGTTACCTTGGAAACCCACGTGCGATTTCCTCTCCGGATCTTATCACCATGGTTACTGCCAAAGTGGAATTCCGAGTGGGAGCTCTTCATCTGGAGAAGATAGCTTTCTATGTCCTACCCAATTTGTCCCATGCCGTTCTCCTTGGATTACCCTGGCTCAGGTTACATGAACCGGTTCTGGTCTGGCGCTCTGGGGAGATTCTGCGCTGGGGTCATACTTGCCAGAAAAGCTGATTTGCAATAAAAAGAGAGAAAAGCCAGCACTGCCAGTGGTCAGAACGCATAACATGAGGTGCATATGCACATATCTTACTGCATTCAAAATGAGACATTTAGCAAAATATTGATCAATATATTGAGCCACCCCGCCAAGGCAATCTCATATGGGGGGTCCTACTCTACATTTTTATTATTCACTGTGCCATTGCGGCCTCCTAAATGTTTTAAAAGCAAGACCATATCAAATGCAATCCATACCTGAAGCATATCTGCATCACTCCCGTGCAGCCAGATGGAGCAGGTGCAGATGAAGGCCAACCAGGTCTGAACACAGACATCTCAGGTTTGACCTCCACACACTGCCTGACCAGCAAACACAGATGAAGTGGTTTTGTGGCTGACCACCACTGTTGCCGTGCACGCTGGGTCATGTTCGCCATCTTTTCTGTGTTTATTGTGATTGATCTAGGCTGCTGTGCACACTCACGGCAGCCTCGCCCTTCCCCAGGCTTTATTTATTTTTGCATCCATGTCTGAGCCTGCATTGCCATTCATCTGTGTTTGCTGGTCGGGCAGTGTGTGGAGGTCAAACCTGAGATGTCTGTGTTCAGACCTGGTTGGCCTTCATCTGCACCTGCTCCATCTGGCTGCACGGGAGTGATGCAGATATGCTTCAGGTATAGATTGCATTTGATATGGTCTTGCTTTTAAAACATTTAGAAGGCCGCAATGGCACAGTGAATAATAAAAATGTAGAGTAGTACCCCCCATATGAGATTGCCTTGGCGTGGCGGGGTGGCTCAATATATTGATCAATATTTTGCTAAATGTCTCATTTTGAATGCAGTAAGATATGTGCATATGCACCTCATGTTGTGCGTTCTGACCACTGGCAGTGCTGGCTCTTCTCTCTTTTTATTGCCAGGAAAGCTGTCTGTTGTCGGTGGTCCATCCTCACCGGCTTCAGGAGTCAGTTGACCTTTCAGGACTCCCGGCTCCGTATCACGCGTATGCTGATGTCTTCAGTAAGAAGGAAGCATATTCCTTGCCGCCACACCGGTTTTTTGACTGTCCCATTGAGTTGATTCCAGGAGCCACCCCCCTAGGGGGAGAACTTATCCCCTGTCTCCAGCAGAGACCTCGGCCATGAAAGTACATTCAGGAAAATTTGGCCAAGGGTTTCATTCCAAAATCATCTTCTCCTGCTGGCGTGGGTTTTTTCTGTGTCCGGAAGAAAGACGGATCCCTCAGGCCATGCATTGATTATCGAGGGCTGAACAATATCACTGTTAAAAATCGGTATCCTCTTCCGCTGATCCCAGGCTCTTTACCAAACTGGATCTGCGAGGAGCCTATAATTTGATCCGAATCTGCGCTGGGGACGAGTGGAAAACGGCTTTCAATACTCGAGATGGCCATTATGAATATTTGGTCATGCTGTTCAGACTCTGCAATGCCCCGGCAGTGTTCCAGGAATTCATCAATGAGGTTTTTCGGGATTTACTGTACTCCTGGGTTGTGGTGTACTTAGATGATATTCTCATCCTCTCACCCGATCTATCCTCACATCGAAGAAGTGTTCTCCTGGTCTTGCAACGTCTTCGGGAGAATCATCTCTATGCAAAATTGAAGAAATGCCTGTTTGAGCAAACCTCGTTGCCTTTCTTGGGCTACATTATCACTGACTCCAGTCTGGAGATGGATCCCGAGAAGCTCTCTGCCGTACTTAAATGGCCTCGTCCTGTAGGTGTGAAAGCCATTCGGCGCTTCCTGGGATTTGCAAATTATTACAGACAGTTCATTCCCCACTTTTCCTCCGTGACCAAGCCCATCACGGCCCTGACCTGAAAAGGAACTCCTGGTCTCCTGAGGCAGAAGATGCCTTCCTTGCTTTGAAACGCTCCTTTGCGTCTGCACCAATCTTGCATCGCCCTATAGCCAGCAGGCCCTTCATCCTAGAGGTGGATGCCTCCTCCACCGGGGCTGGGGCAGTACTTTCCCAGCGGGCATCATCCGGACATCTGGTTCCCTGTGGGTTTTTTCCAAATCCTTTTCCTCTGCAGAGTGTAAGTACTCAATCGGAGATCAGGAGTTGCTCGCTATAAAGATGGCTCTGGAGGAGTGGCGATATCTGCTCGAGGGGGCAGTCCATCCCTTTACTATTTTCACTGACCACAAAAACTTAGCCTATCTTCAGTCCGCTCAAAGACTCAACACCAGGCAAGCCAGATGGTCGCTGTACTTTTCCAGCTTTGATTTCCAGCTCCATTTTCGACCCGGGAATAGGAACACCAAGGCGGATGCGCTCTCTAGGTCTCAGCAATCACCAGAGTTGGAGGAGGATCCATCATATGTCATTGAGCCTACGAAAATCATCACCGTGGCTCCCGTGAGCCTCTCTACCCTTCCGCCCGGCAGAACCTTCGTTCCAAAGAGCAAAAGACTGGAAGTGCTACGTTGGGGGCACTCGTCCAAGGTTGCAGGACACGTCGGGACCAAAAAGACCCGCTTGCTTCTCTCCCACTACTATTGGTGGCCCTCTCTTCGCCAGGACGTGAAAGATTTTGTAGCGTCCTATACTACTTGTGCGCAGAACAAGGTGCCTAGGCATCTGCCCCCTGGTCTTCTTCACCCCCTACCTGTTCCAGAGGCGCCTTGGCGGCAAATTGCCATGGATTTCGTGACAGATCTGCCTTCCTCTGCTGGATGTACTACTATCCTTGTGGTAGTAGATCGTTTCTCCAAGATGGCCCATTTCATCCCATTACCCGGCTTGCCTTCGGCTCCTAAGTTGGCCGAGGTCTTCATCCATCAGATCTTCAAGCTGCATGGACTCCCTCAACGGATCGTATCCGATCGAGGTGAGCAGTTCACCTCTCGTTTCTGGAGAGCTCTCTGTCGGCTCATGGGTACATCTTTGGATTTCTCCTCCGCCTACCACCCTCAGACCAACGGGCAAGTGGAACGAGTCAATCAAGTTCTGACGTCCTTCCTGCGTCACTTTTCCAACGCCCACCAAGACAACTGGGCCTCAATAATCATCCTAATGAATCCACCTCCAAGTCACCGTTTTTCGTGGTTACAGGTCAGAACCCTGGCGTCCCGCTGCCCATTTCCACGTCTTCTGGGGTTCCTGCAGCAGATGCTCTCACCGCTGACTTTTCGCAAGTCTGCAAAGAGACCAGGGAGGCTCTCGTGAACTCCAGTGCCCGGAAGAAAAAGCATGCAGACAAAAGACGGAGAGACCTTCCACCATACCATCCAGGTGACAAAGTCTGGCTTTCAGCCAAACACATCTGTCTGAAAGTCCCTCATACAAGTTGAGCCCTCGGTACATCGGGCCATTTGAAGTACTTGGACGCATTAACGACGCTGCATACAAATTGAGATTGCCGGCTTCACTCCGGGTTCCTAACGCCTTCCATGTCTCGCTCCTTAAGCCTGTCATTCTCAATCGGTTCCGTCCTGCTGTTATCTCTTCCCCTCAGCCAATTGGGGATGATAACGTCTTTAAAATTAAAGACATTCTGGCCATGAAAAAAGTCAGGGGAAGAACCTTCTTCCTTATCGATTGGAAGGGATTTGGTCCCGAGGAGAGGTCCTGGGAACCTCGGGAGAATGTAAATGCCCCACAAATTCTGAAATTTTTTTTAGCCAATCTCAGAAGGGGGAGATGTAAGGAGGGGGGTACTGTAACGGCAGCCGTCATGCCCGCCGTCGTTCCCCTAGCAACGGGTCCCCCCGTGGCTGTTTCTTACCCGGCCCGTTGCGTGCCGCCTCCTCGTCCTCTCTCCGGCTCATGCGCGTCTCCCTCCTCCTCCTGCTCACGCGCGCCCCGCAACCCTGGTCTCCCGACTGCTGCTGGCCCGCACATGCGCATTAGGTCGCGGGCGCGCGGCCGTCGGGTTGTTTAATCATGCGGTGGGCGGCGGCCGATTAGCGGTCAGCCAATCGCCTGCCAGCAGGGCATATATCAGGCGTCTCCCATAAGGGGAAGACACCTGATTATTGTGTGTGTCTACCTGCTCTAATTTGGCCACCTATAGCTTGTCTATAGGTCTTCCCTGTGTCCTGTGCCTTTCCTAAGTTCCAGTCTTGCTGTCTCTGCCACTGGTTGTTGTCCTGTCTTCCTGTCCGTCCTCTGTCCTGCCTGGTCCGGGTGCCACTGCCTACGTTCCCCGGTCCCCTGTCTCTGTTCCGTCCTCCAGTGTCTGCTCAAGTTCCCTGTCCTGTACTCCTGTCCACTGCCTGTCAGTCATCCGTGTTGCCTTCTCTCACTTCCTGCACGGAGTCCCGTTCCTTGGTAAGCCTCTCCAGCCTGTAGTCATTCCAGTCCCTCGAGCCGCCCCTCTTGGTTCCAGTTGTCGAGGTGTCTGACCCCTCACGGGCCTGCCCCTAACGGTCCCTGTATAGGGGTCGGTTCCACCTGGTGCACTCGTCCCGGGGGCCTCAGTTCCGCGACCCAGAGGGTGAACTCTCGGACGCTGCCAAAACCCCTGAAGCGTCACATCAGGATGATGTAAGATGGGAGCGCCAGCAAAATGGGATTTTAGAGACGAGAAGGCCTTGGAGACCTGTTCAGACCAAGCATTAGGATTAGCTCCTTTATTTGTGAGAGCAACCAAAGGAGCTACCAGTGTGGAGAAGTGAGGTATGAACTGGCGGTAATAGTTGATGAACCCTAGGAAGCGCTGCACCGCTTTGAGTGAGCGTGGTTCCTGCCAGTCCATTACCGCTTGCAGTTTGGCTGGATCCATAGCCAACCCCTGGGCCGAGATGATGTAGCCCAGGAACGGCAAGGACTCCTGCTCAAACTGGCACTTCTCCAGCTTGGCAAAAAGAGAGTTTGCCCTCAGACGGTCGAAGACCCTGCAGACGTCTCTCCGGTGGGATGTCAAATCAGGCGAGAAGATGAGGATATCATCCAGATAGACCACCACCGAGGTGGAGAGCATATTGCGGAAGATGTCATTGACAAAATCCTGGAAGACAGCAGGCACATTACAAAGGCCGAAGGGCATGACCAGATATTCTTAGTGGCCATCCCTGGTATTAAAGGCTGTCTTCCACTCGTCTCCTTTGCGAATGCGGATCAGGTTGTACGCCCCCCGTAGATCTAATTTTGTAAAGATCCGGGCCCCTCGCAACCTGTCAAATAGCTCAGAGATCAACGGGAGAGGGTATTTGTTTTTAACTGTTATGGCGTTGAGACCTCTGTAGTCAATGCAGGGACGTAACTCTCCGCTCTTCTTCTGCACGAAGAAGAACCCTGCACCAGCCGGCGACACCGACTTTCTGATAAAACCTCTAGCCAGGTTCTCCTGGATTTATTGAGACATAGCCTCTGTCTCAGGGAGTGACAGCGGATACATACAGACTCTAGGAGGTTCTGTGCCAGGCAGAAGATCTATCGGGCAATCGTGAGGACGGTGCGGCGGGAGCGTCTCCACAGATTTTTTAGAGAAGACGTCCACGTACTGGTGGTAAGGTTTAGGAAGCGCGGAGAGATCCGCGGGCACTTCAGTGGAAGCTACCTGAACACTGCCCCTCAGGCACCTTCCCTCACAGTCCTTGCTCCAACCCAGTATATTCCCCGAAGCCCAATCAATATGAGGGGAGTGACAATGGAGCCAGGGAACTCCGAGAAGCACCTGATCGATGCCATCTGGCAAAATGAACAAGGATAGAATCTCACGATGAGAGGGTGAGATTGAGAGCCCGAGTGGGGCTGTCTGGTGGGTCACCTGAGATGGCAACGTTGCACCATTAACCACCCTGATGGTCAGAGGTTGGGGCAGTAACACCAGTGGAATAGCGTGTTTCTGGGTGAAGGTCGAGGACATAAAGTTCCCCTCAGCCCTGGAACCCACGGTAACCTCTGCCTCCCAGGTGGAGGCCCCGCTATCTAAGGTCCCTCGGAATACCGGTTTGGGAGAAAAGGGTTTCATATGTGTCTGACCACCACTTACGACCACTGGACGTGATCGTTTTTCCAACCGCAGAGGACACGTGCTAGCCGAGTGACCAAACTGCCGGCACTGGTAACAACGTGCGGAGCTTCGCACCGGACATGGCTTGGGGCCAGTGCGAGACACCTCCATAGGTTCGGAAGATGTAAGCTCCTGAGCGGGAGATCTTAGAGGCTCGGTGAAGGTGGGAGCCAAGTTAACCCTTCGTCTGGATTGCGCACGTTCCAGCCCGCGCTCCGTAAACCGGAGATCAATGCAGGTGGAGATGGCAATCACTTCCTCCAGACTTGTGGGGACCTCTCTGGTTGCTAGAGCATCTTTGACATGCTCTGGTAACCCTCTCCAAAACACAGGGATGAGTGCTTTATCGGGCCACTCTAGTTTGGGAGCCAATGTCCGGAATCGGACGGCATAATGGCTGACCGAGAGAGACCCCTGTGTTAGGGCCAATAATTGGAGAGAGGTGTCGTGCGTGATCCATGGTCCCAAAAATACCTACTTCAGAGCCGCGAGGAACTGAGCAGCCCCCTGAACCATGGGATCATCACGCTCCCACAATGGCGTAGCCCACTCTAATGCCCTGCCCGACAAAAGAGAAACAATAAACCCCACCTTAGCCCACTCTGTAGGGAACCGTGCATCCAGTGACTCAAGCTGGATAGAGCACTGACTCACGAATCCCTTACAGGTGGCGCTGTCACCCGAAAACTTGTCGGGGAGCGGGAGGCGAGATATTGTCGGCATAGGCGTGAGTGTGGGCACATGTGAGACAGCCTCTTCGACTGCCTGAGCAGCGGCTACCGTAGCATTCGCAGCTGAGGTGGAGTTCTCGATAGCCACCAACCTGCTCTCCAGCTGCCGAATGTACCGCTGCAGCTGCTGCAGGTCCGCCATTACTAGCCAGACCCTGGCGCAAGTATAATGTTAGGGACGGTGAAACGCACTCAATATAAATAATAGGAAGTGCGTTCGCCATCCGGGGTCCACTGTGCAGTAGGTGTAACAACCGCTGCTGAGTAATGGCAGACTAGCTATATGGCCGTATACTGCGCTCGGGTTAAACGTCACCCGAGGTGCGCAGAGCGGACTCTGTTAAACTCACAGAGGCGCTTTAGTACAAATAAAGCATAAACGCCGAGCCTGTAAGCTTCACAAGTCTCAGCTGGCGTGCATACATGGTATACGGTCACAGGACACGGCCCAAGGCCGAGGTCGGTGTCCGTCCTGACCTACCGTGCATGCGGCGTCGCTACCGTGGATGTCAGTAATTGCTGCTAACTGCAGCATGGCGGTTACTACTGCCGCTGTACGACAGTGACGTAAGGCATCACACTATCGGACGCTAGTGTAACGGTGCGGCATGCACTCAGGCGTATGGCTTGCCACTGACTCGCGCTGACTATAACTCTAGTTCCCTATCCACAGACATAATATCAGAGGGAAGGGGTTTCAAATGAGTCAGTCACCAGAATCATTCACCATTCACACATCTAGCAAGTATAGCCTATACTAGCGCATGGCCGAGCGGCCATGCTGGCCTTTTATGGCCATACGCTTCCGGGACCTTCCAGAGCTCAGAGATGGGCCAATCGGATGAAACTGTTAAACTGTAAAGCGCTGCGGAATATGTTGGCGCTATATAAATAAAGATTATTATTATTATTAAGGACAAGGACCTGAGCACGTGACCCCCGATCTCCACTGGGAGATCGTCTCGTGGGCATGCCCAGTAGCACGGCGAGAGGACTTAGCCTCTGGTGTGGTTTCCTGCAAAGCAGGCTGCGCTACCATTGCTGGTCCAGAGGTGGCAGCAACATCTAGAGCCAGAGAGCTGGTCTGAGCAGGGTTCCTGGATCGCCGAGATTGCTGTGCAGAACCCTGAGCGGTTGGAGAGGAATGGGAGACCGTTGGATGTATGGCTTTGGATTCCTGCTGTGCAGCTGCAGGAATCCGATGCGTAACACACCTGTCTCAAGGACAGCCACATTGTAGAAGGATCTTCTTTATTCTCATTTGCACAAGAAAAAACTAGAAGCCATGGGATGAAACTGAATGGGAGGAGACACAGATTAGATATTAGAAAAAACTTTTTGACAGTTAGGGTGATAAATGAGTGGCACAGGCTGCCATGAGTGATGGTGAGTTCGCCTTCCATGGAAGTCTTCAAAAAGATGCTGGACAGACATCTGTCTGGGATGATTTAGTGAATCCTGCTTTGAGCAGGGGGTTGGACCTGATGACCCATGAGGTCCCTTCCAACTCTACCATTCTATGATTCTATGACCTATGCATATTGTGAGGCAGCGCTGTCATTTACTTGGGGAATTCTCGCTTGGCAGCGAACAAAACACATCCGGCACGGGTTTTCCATCAAACATAGCAGTCCATGCGGTTTATTATGCAGCATAAACCGATAGAAGCAATCAACAAAACTTCACATAAACAGCAGAGCGTCCGTTATAGCTTCCCTCTGTAAACCCAGTGTTCACACAGGTTGCTCAATGTCCAGCATACAGGCTCTCTTAGCCTCATTTATCTCACCCACGTCAGGGTCTCCACATGGTTACGTCACTCATGCTGCAGACGTCCATAACCCTCCAGGGAACTTTCAGTCTCTGGCAGCCATTACACACAGCCACGCACAGGCTGTTAGCCAGGAGACAATCCTGCGCATGGGACCTTCCACTCTGGACCAACCAGGTCCCAGCATTCACATGTGACCTACCCTGGCCACATTATATGGTCCATAGCCACGCCCACCAGGTCACGTGATTATGACCTCATCACAGGTCCTTCACACACTCATATAGCCTTTTACTACAGGCGTTTTCAGACACACCCCTGGGTGGGTTTGTAGGTAACCAGATCCGCCCATCTCTCTAGTTACCTGGAGACTTCTCCCTCTCATATTAAATCAGCATCTCAGGAAAGACCTTGCTGATCACCCACACATAAGTCCTCATCTCAAAGCCACCCACTTTGAGATACCTAAAGGCCATTCAATATTCTGCCATTCATCCTTTTTCCTGGAACCTCCACACAGCGCCCCCTAGCGGATACAGTGGTTACTACACCACAATATACTTTATAATAATTAGCAAGTAATATGACATATATAGATTATTGATTATGACTACAGATTATTGACTATGACTCCTTGTAAATGAATCCCACATTAATTTCCGATGGCATTTCTACTAATGCAGTTTTATCATATTTTCCATCTCTAGGGTATTCAACCTAAAATTTAAGGAATTTTGTGTGCTTCTGTCAAGGTAAAGGTTGTCGACATGTGTTATCTCTAAGAAGGTTTGCTAAAAACTTTAGTTAGAAATTCTAATATGCCTTTTCTGACTGCTTATCAGCATAGACCAGATGTTAAATCAGTCACCGACTGCAATAGGGATAACAAGAATTCGATAAGTTAGATGGGGAGTCAAACTGAGAAGATTTAGCAAACAAGAACCCCTGTGAGCTTCATCATTAATACTCATCTGGAAGATAGCTGGTTATCTTATATATTCCACAGGTAGTGAAACGTTTATGGTAGAAATCACTAATGAGTTTTCTAGATTTGACATTAATGTTGGATAATTTAATCTATATTAAAGTATTTGGAAACCACTTATAGATAGACGATGATATGCTTATAACATCGCACAGCATGCAATGCAAGCACAATATTATGAGAAAAATAAAGTTTTTAATAATAAAAAGTGAAAGAAGGATCCTACTGATAATCCAAAATATAGACGTAATTGGATTTATAGGTTTTGTGGTAAAATAATCGAAGTGAAGATTAGAGATTCCAGCAATAAGACTCTGTAAACATTATTTTGAAGTATTTTTTATGTTTAAAGTAGAACTTCAACTTTATACATTTTTTGTTTTCATGTTCTAATCTTCATGCAGCTCTAGCAAAGATTACTTTGACTCAGAAAACAGGACATTTGAGAAGATGTAAGATGATGAGTCGAGACGGAGTCAGCAGTGTGCGGTGCCCTTTAAGGCCATAACTATCGGGGCTGTCACCACTGTTGGCGGGGGAGGATTCACTGAAAGGAAGAGACCTTTCTGTCAGACAACAGGGTACATGGGGTATATAAGAAGAACGGGTCAGACTTGACAGGAAAGCGACAGGAGATGGTTGACTCCCTCTCCGCTGCTCGCGCTGACAACTTCACTTTTCCCATACCTCAGTGTGCTGACCTTAAGATTTCTTGTGATGCTATTAAGTTACCATCTGTTCCACCACTGTTGGATACCCCTGTTTTACCTGAGACACAAAAAAAACTGCTTAGAGACTACTCCATAAGATAGCGGGCTGTTGTGGCCTTTACACGTGCTCACGACCCATGCCCAGCGCCACTTCTGAGGAGTCTACATAAAGGACTGTTTCCATGTTTTGGCACACCCATGTCAGCAGAACTGAATCCATTAGCACTGTTGATTGGCAGTTCTTCTTGTGTCTCCGTAGCAGAGCCAGAGACTTTGTACATCAGTTGAGACGCCGCCGAGAGATTTTCCAGCCTTTCCCCTGCCAGAACTGCAACCGATAAGTTGTCTTGTTTTATATATTCTTTTTCTGATTGTCTTTTCCTCCCTGCATGGAGTACTACTTGTTATTGTCTGTGCAGTAAATCCTTGTTAACCCCTTCTCTGTTTATAGTTACTCACTGCATCTCCATGAACTGGGCATCCCTTACATTTAGGTGTAGTCGTCAGGATGCAGTAAGGTAGCACGGAGACAGCAGAACCGGCTGCTGGCCCCAGAACAAGTATCTCTCTGGGGGCCATGCTGAGTAACTTGCTGAAGTTTACGGGGTCTAATACTATGCTGTGGAGTTGGATGGAATATGTGAGGGGTATGATGAGAATGCACCTGATGACCCCCGCACTCGAGGCTTAGGTGGCCATTATGGCTTTGGATGGAGAGGCTCAACACTCCACGATGCTGCGTACTTCCAGGGACCAAGACATGTTTGCTAAAGTACTGCAGATCTTAGAGGCAACCCATGGGGACCCCACTGATGTAGGGGAACTTAGGACTCTCCTGTTTAGCCATATGCAAAGAGAGGGGGAGATGGTTGCGCAATATATGAATGCCCTACAGCTGGCCCAAATGAAAGAGAAAGTTGAGACCGGCTAGTGTACCGCCAGAAGTCAAGGCAAAGCACATGCCCATAACAAGGGACGAAGATTCTGTCGGCCGAGATCTTTTGCATGTTATAACCTGCCCATCCTTGTCGCAGGGTGGTATGGATGCAGGTCTCCCTGTGTGGGAAGGATCTTGGGTGGAGGGGTGTCGTATTGACCCAGGGAGAGGCTGGCCACAGTCACATTGTGGAGTTCGCACACCCCCCAGTGGCAGATGTTTCAACAGTTGATTCGTATAGCCCAGGTGCAGGAAGTCTCCAGTCAAGAGGAGACACTAGGAAAAGTGATGGTGCCGGCATCTGCTCAACTCACCCTAACACGAGGACAGACAGTGCTAACCCTACCCGTCCAAGCACATGCTCCGATGGAGGGGCTGGAGGCTCAATTGGAACCACTGGTAGTACAACAACTACCTGCAGGACTCTTGGTGGCTCGGACACTGGCCGTGGTATGAGAGGGAACGGTGCTGGTATGCTCTGTGAACCTCACAGATTAGGAGCTAGTCATCCCACACAGAGGTGAAATAGCCCGGGTAGTGGGCATGCCTGAAGAAGTCATACCGCCCCAAGACATACAGCTATTGGTGAACCCGTGTTACCATAGTACTGACCGCCGCAGGGCCCGAGTCTGTCACTGCCTGCTCCATGCGCGCTGCTCCTGCCTCCTCGTCCACTGCAGCAGGTTTCCTCCCGGCACGTGCCTGCACGGGCACATCAGCGCGCTCCTTCCCTGCTGCCGGCCGCATGCTCTATTACTCCTCATGTGCGCCTTAGGGCTCGGCTGCGCACACACCTCCTTCCCTTATCTTGTGAAGTGACCTGACCCATTGTTGCCGGGCCAATAGGGGGCGGGCCCGGATATTTCAGGCCGCCCTCTCCTAGTGGAGGCGCCTGACTATTGAGTTATACACCCATATTTAGGCCCCTTGCTACCATCTGCTTGTGCCCTGCATAGCTGGCGCTTTTACCCCTTGTCTCCCTTCTCTATTCCAGAGCCTGCCTCTGTCCTGCATCCCCCTGGTGCTTCCCCCTCTCCTCAAGTCTGCATATCATCTCCTCCGTCTCTCTTCAAGTCTGGATTCCGTCTCCATCTCCGCTACCCTCTGCCTTATTCCCTCTCCATCTCTGGTCCATCTCCTCCATACATCTCCTGCTCAGCTCTATCCATCTCCCTGTTTTCCAGTCTCATCTCCGTTTGTGCGTTTACCCCTGAGCCGACCCCTGGTCTTGGCATCCGTGGTACTTGAGGCCCCTGAGCCTGCTCCTAACAATCCCTGTATAGGGGTTGGTCAAACCTGGTACACTCGCTCAGGGGAGTTTCGGTATCATGGTCCAGTGGGTCAACTCTTGGCACCCCCGCCTCCAGCGTAACATCCCGGAAGACCCATGGTCTGTGGAAGTCACTACCACTCCGATGGCTGAACCTCAATACATCCAAGAGGGTCAGCGTGAATTAGAACAGATGCGTGCTAAACTGTTCAAACTCATGTACACCAAAGTGCATCAAGCACTGGGGTGATATCTTGATGAGGTACTGCAGCTGATTCCTGTGGATCCTGGAGTCCAGAGTCTTCTCCACGACAAATTGTTCTTGTCCGTCCACCAACACAGGCTGAGGAGGAGGCGCAATACAACCCTGAAAAGTATTCGGAGACACAGGTTTTATTGGTGAGACATGGAACACACGATGTACCTTCATTGTCATTGGTAACGTCAGACGACATGCAACTGAACTCACGATCCCAGAGATCTTGAATGGGGCAATGAATTTTTGTCCCAGCTTCTGTGAAGGGACATTCAGTTTCAAATTTTTTGTGGATAACCACACAGAGTCCCCTTCCTTCAACATAGGTGCAGACCTCTAAAACCTATTGGCAGAACTTTTATATCTCTACTGGGCAGTAGATAATGAGTCCTTCATAGTTATCAGATTCTGTTTCATCGCCGCCAACCTCTGAACTGCAGGCACCGGTGCATCGATCGGGGATCTGGGAAGAATACTTGGATGATAACCCGGGTTGGCAAAGTAGGGTGTTACCTTAGTTGATTAACTCTGTGAGTTGTAACAAAACTCTGCTGGAGAAAGCAACTCCAACCAGTAGTCCTGCGCATGACTGATGTAGCATCAAAGAAACTGTTACAGAGTCTGATTAGTCTGCTCCATCTGCCTAATAATCTGAGGATAATATGCAGAAATCAGACAAACATTAACACCAACTTAAACTGCACTTCCTGATGAGAGATGATTTCATCTGGAACTCCATGCATTCGGAACACATTCTGAATGACCAGATCTACTTTCTCCTTGGCTGAGGGAAGACCAGTACAAGTAATGATGTGGGCAGCTTTAGTAAGGTGATCTATTACAACCAGGATATAATTCTTTCCCTCAGAGGTAGGTAATTCCACTCTGGACTCTGAAGTCCATAGAAATAGACCCCCAAGAGCAAGAGGGAACCGGTAGTAGTTGCAGCAATCCAGCAGGTGATACACGAGGAGTCTTAAAGCGTGCACATACCTCACTAGAGAGAATGTAGCTCTTCACATCCTTCAGAAGGTAAGCCACAAAAAGAAATGGCTCAGGAACTCCTGTGTCTTCTGTACCCACCGATGACCAGCCACTTGGAGTCATGGACAAACTTGAGGACCGGCAGTCTTACGACCTCCGGAACATATAAAATGTCGATCTCGGATCCACATGCTGTTCTTGAGAACTAAGTCCACATCATCAGTCAGGTTAGCGAGAAATGGGTCGGCGTCATAGTCCTCCTTAACCCCTTCACCCCCAAGGGTGGTTTGCACGTTCATGACCGGGCCAATTTTTACAATTCTGACCACTGTACCTTTATGAGGTCATAACTCTGGAACGCTTCCATGGATCCCGGTGATTCTGACATTGTTTTCTCGTGACATATTGTACTTCATGTTAGTGGTAAAATTTCATTCAAATAACTTGCGTTTATTTGTGAGAAAAACGGAAATTTGGCGAAAATTTTGAAAATTTCGCAATTTTCCAACTTTGAATTTTTATGCCCTTAAATCACAGAGATACGGCACACAAAAAACTTGATAACGTACAGCGGTACAATTAAAAAATCATATTTTTTCCACAAAAATGATCTTTTCACCCCAATTTTTATTTTCCCAAGGGTAACAGGACCCTAAAAGTTATTGTGCAATTTGTCCTGAGTACGCTGATACCCCACATGTGGGGGTAAACCACTATTTGGGCGCATGGCAGAGCTCGGAAGGGAAGCAGCGCCATTTGACGTTTTTGGCTGGAATTGAGATCGGACACCATGTCGCGTTTGGAAAACCCCTGATGTACCAAAACAGTGGAAACCCCCCACAAATGACACCATTTTGGAAACTAGACCCCCTAAGGAACTTATCTAGATGTGTGGTGAGAACTTTGAACCCCCATGGGCTTCACAGAAGTTTATAACATAAAGCCATACAATTAAAAAATCATATTTTTTCCACAAAAATGATCTTTTCACCCTCAATTCTTATTTTTCCAAGGGTAACAGGACCCTAAAAGTTATTGTGCAATTTGTCCTGAGTACGCTGATACCCCACATGTGGGGGTAAACCACTATTTGGGCGCATGGCAGAGCTCGGAAGGGAAGCAGCGCCATTTGACGTTTTTGGCTGGAATTGAGATCAGACACCATGTCGCGTTTGGAAAACCCCTGATGTACCAAAACAGTGGAAACCCCCCACAAATGACACCATTTTGGAAACTAGACCCCCTAAGGAACTTATCTAGATGTGTGGTGAGAACTTTGAACCCCCATGGGCTTCACAGAAGTTTATAACATAAAGCCATACAATTAAAAAATCATATTTTTTCCACAAAAATGATCTTTTCACCCTCAATTCTTATTTTTCCAAGGGTAACAGGACCTAAAAGTTATTGTGCAATTTGTCCTGAGTACGCTGATACCCCACATGTGGGGGTAAACCACTATTTGGGCGCATGGCAGAGCTCGGAAGGGAAGCAGCGCCATTTGACGTTTTTGGCTGGAATTGAGATCGGACACCATGTCGCGTTTGGAAAACCCCTGATGTACCAAAACAGTGGAAACCCCCCACAAATGACACCATTTTGGAAACTAGACCCCCTAAGGAACTTATCTAGATGTGTGGTGAGAACTTTGAACCCCCATGGGCTTCACAGAAGTTTATAACATAAAGCCATACAATTAAAAAATCATATTTTTTCCACAAAAATGATCTTTTCACCCTCAATTCTTATTTTTCCAAGGGTAACAGGACCCTAAAAGTTATTGTGCAATTTGTCCTGAGTACGCTGATACCCCACATGTGGGGGTAAACCACTATTTGGGCGCATGGCAGAGCTCGGAAGGGAAGCAGCGCCATTTGACGTTTTTGGCTGGAATTGAGATCGGACACCATGTCGCGTTTGGAAAACTCCTGATGTACCAAAACAGTGGAAACCCCCCACATATGACACCATTTTGGAAACTAGACCCCCTACGGAACTTATCTAGATGTGTGGTGAGCACTTTGAACCCCCCAGTGCTTCACAGAAGTTTATAACGCCCGGGCGTGAAAATAAAAAATTCGTATTTTTTCCACAAACATGATCTTTTAGTCACCATTTTTTTATTTTCCCAAGGGTACCAGGAGAAATTGGACCCCAAAAGTTGTTGTCCAATTTGTCCTGAGTATGCGGATACCCCATATGTGGGAGAAAACTACTGTATGGGCACACGTCGGGGCTCGGAAGGGAAGTAGTGACGTTTTGGAATGCAGACTTTGATGGAATGGTCTGCGGGTGTCATGTTGCCTTTGGAGAGCCCCTAATGTACCTAAACAGTGGAAACCCCCCACAAATGACCCCATTTTGAAAACTAGACCCACTAAGGAACTTATCTAGATGTGAGGTGAGCACTTTGAACCCCCAAGAGCTTCACAGAAGTTTATAATGCCAGGGCATGAAAATAAAAAAATCGTATTTTTTCCAGAAACATGATCAATTAGTCCCCAATTTTTTCATTTTCCCAAGGGTAACAGGAGAAATTGGACCCCCAAAAGTTGTTGTCCAATTTGGCCTGAGTACGCTGACACCCCATATGTGGGAGAAAACTACTGTATGGACACACGTCGGGGCTCGGAAGGGAAGCAGTGACGTTTTGAAATGCAGACTTTGATGGAATGGTCTGCGGGTGTCATGTGCGTTTGGAGAGCCCCTGATGTACCTAAACTATTGAAACTCCCCACAAGTGACCCCATTTTGGACACTAGACCCCCCACGGAACTTATCTAGATGTGTGGTGAGCACTTTGAACCCCCAAGTGCTTCACAGAAGTTTATAACACTCGGACGTGAAAATAAAAAAATCATTTTTTTCCACAAAAATGATATTTTTGCCCCCAATTTTTTATTTTCCTAAGGGTAACAGGAGAAATTGGACCCCAAAAATTGTTTTGCAATTTGTCCTGAGTAGGTTGATACCCTACATGTGGGGTAAAACACTGTTTGGGCGCATGGCAGAGCTTGGAAGGGAAGGAGCAACATTTGACTTTTTCAACTCAGAATTGGCTGGAATTGAGATCAGACACCATGTTGCATTTGGAGAGCCGCTGATGTGCCCAAACAGTGGAAATCCCCCAATTATAACTCCAACCCTAACCCCAACACACCCCTAGCCCTAACCCTAGCCCTAACCCTAGCCCTAGCCCTAACCCTAACCCTAGCCCTAACCCTAACCCTAGCCCTAACCCTAGCCCTAACCCTAGCCCTAACGGGAAAATGGAGATAAATACTTTTTTTTTAATTTTATTATTTTTCCCTAACTAAGGGGGTGATGACGGGGGGTTTGATTTACTATTTATGGCGGTTTTTATGTTTGGCAGCTGTCGCACGCTAAAAGACGCTTTTTATTGTAAAAATAGTTTTTGCATCACCACATATTGAGAGCTATAATTTTTCCGTATTTTGACCCACCGAGTCATATGAGGTCTTATTTTTTGCGGGACGAGTTGACGTTTTTATTGGTACCATTTTCGGGCATGTGACATTTTTTGGTCGCTTTTTATTCCTATTTTTGGGACACAGAATGAACAAAAACCAGCGTTTCATGAATTTCTTTTGGGGGGGTGCGTTTACACCGTTCCGCGTGCGGTAAAATTGATAAAGCGGTTTTATTCTTCGGGTCAGTACGGTTACAGCGATACCTCATTTAGGTCTTTTTTTGTTTTTGTCGGTTTTATGCAATGAAAACTATTTTATATAAAAAATAATTATTTTTGCATCGCTTTATTCTGTGAGCTATAACTTTTTTATTTTTTCGCTGATGATGCTGTTTGACGGCTCCTTTTTTGCGGGACAAGATGACGTTTTCAGCGGTACCATGGATATTTATATGCGTCTTTTTGATCGCGCGTTATTACACTTTTTGTTTGGCGGTATGATAATAAATCATTATTTTTTGCTTCGTTTTTTATTTTTATTTTTTAAGGGGTTCGCTAAAGGGGTTAACTACTGGGACAGTTTTATAGGGCGGGTCATTACGGACGCGGCGATACCTAATATGTGTACTTTTATTGTTTTTTTTTTTATTATTTCCAAAAAATGGATTTATTGGGGGAATATTTTTTTTTTTTTTCTAATTTATTTGGCGATTTTTTTTTAATTATTTTAACACTTTTTTTTATTTTTTTTTTTACTATATTAAATAGTCCCAGGTGGGACATCACTGTCCTGTGACAGATCGCTGATCTGTCACATCACAGATCACTGTGACAGATCAGCGATCTGACACAGGCACTGCAGAAGGCTTCCTCATGCCTGCGCTTTGCAGGCACTGAGGAAGCCAGCTTCCTCAGGCCCCCGAAGGCCCCCGTCACCATCTTGGATCCGGGGGCCTTGAGGAAAGGAGTCCCCCGCAGCAGCGCTGCACATTGCGCTGCCGTGGGGGGCTCAGGGAAGCACGGAGGGAGCCCCCTCCCTGCCGATGCTTCCCTTTAACCCCCGGTACACCGCGATCATGTTTGATCGCGGTGTGCAAGGGGTTAACGTGTCGGGGGCGGTCCGTGACTGCCCCTGACACATTGTGCCGGGTGTCAGCTGTGATAATCAGCTGACACCCGGCCGCGATCAGCGGCGCTCACCACGTGGGCGCCGCTGATCGCGCTAGACGTACTATCCCTTCCATGTGCATAGGGGCCCGGGTCCCATGGACGGGATAGTACGTCTCATGTCAGGAAGGGGTTAATAGTCTTCCATAAATCCTTATTCTGGATGAATCCGACAAAGTTAGCATTGACAAAATGGTCTTGGACGGGGTCCCAGGTACGGAATCCGTGGCATGAATTCGGGACAAAGCATCCACTTTCCCATTACGTGAACCTGGGCGGAACGAAATGGTAAAGTTAAATTGATTCAAAAATGGACTCCAACGAGCCTGATGTGAAAAAAGACATCTCTCGAATCTAAGAAATTCCAGCTTGTGATGATTCGTGAGCACAATAACTTGTGCTGCCCCCTGCACATGGTGCCTCCATTCCTTAAATACAGCGATAATGGCAAGAAGCTCTTTATCTCCCACATCATAATTCTTCTCTTCAGTAGAATGTCTACGAGAGAAAAAATCACATGGATGTAACAGACCCTTCTTTTCTGTTCTCTGAGAGAGGATGGCCCCTAGAGCACAATCCAAAGCGTCCACTCCCACAATGAAAGGATGTGCTGGGTTAGGGTAAATCAATACTGGTGCAGAAGTGAAATGGGTCTTAAGACAATCAAAGGCCTCTTGAGCCTGTGCAGACCACAAGAAACTCTTTTCCTTCTTGGTTAATTGTGTAACAATTTCAGAGAAATTATGGATAAATCATCTATAGAATTTTGCAAATCCGATGAATCGTTGTACTTCCTTGACATTTTTAGGTGCAGGTCAATCAAGAATAGCCTGGATCTTACTTGCCTCTATGTTAAGCCCCTGTGGTGAGATGACAAAACCCAGAAATTGAATTTCCGTGTGATGGAACTCACATTTCTCAGGCATGATGTAGAGATGATTCTCTTTCAGACAGCTCAAAATAGTTTTCACATGTTCTTGATGTTCCTGCAACGAATCAGAAAAAATCAAAATATCTTCCAGATAGATTATGACAAAATGATCTAACAGATCTCTAAAAATGTCATTAGCCAGGTGTTGGAAGGTTGCCGAAGCATTGCAGAGACTAAAAGGCATTACAAGGTATTTGAAGTGCCCATAATGACATCTAAATGCTGTCTTCCATTCATCACCAGAATGGATCAGAATTAGATTATAAGCTTCTCGAAGATCCAACTTAGAAAAGATTTTAGCATGTCATATTCTTTCCAGTAGTTCAGGAATTAATGGCAAAGGATAACGGTTCCGAATGGTTACCTTGTTGAGCTCCCGATAATCAATGCAGGGTCTAAAGGTCCCGTTACATTTAGTGATGCACCAGCGATCCCGACAACCATACGATCCAGTCAGGATCGCTGGTGCATCACTAAATGGTCGCTAGTGAGCTGGCAAACAGGCAGATCTCACCAGCGACGCAGCAGTGATAAGCGATCCGTCGGATGTCGCTCTTACCTGTCACACTGCAGCTATGATGATGACTTCCACCTGCGTCCATGCATCGCTAGTCGGTGCCAGCAGGACGCCAATGATGAAAAAATGGCCCAGGCCGTTCCAGCGCGATCAGCGATATCCAGTGTGGGGGAGGGCGGTCACAGGTACGTGTCACACAAAGCGAGATCACTAGTGATGTCGCTGTTGCGTCACAAAATCGGTGACGCTTTAGCGATATCGCTAGCGATCTCGCGATGTGTGAAAGGCCCTTAAGACTTCCATCCTTTTTTTTTTACAAAAAAGATGGGTGCTCCAGCAGGTCATGAGTAGGGGCGAATGAAACACTTAGCCAAATTCTCATCAATGCATTCCTTCAAGGCTTGCAGCTCCGGAGCTGCCAGTGGGTAGACATTTTTGAATGGAACCCCCAGAAGTAGTTCAATAGGGCAATCGTAAGGTCTATGAGGATGAAGCTGATCTGCCATTTTATTTTCATAAATATCAGAGAATTCATTATAAATACTGTACATGGTAACATGGATCCCTCAGTGGTACATTCCGTATCCCGAGAACTTGCCTGACTCGTTACTGGTGTTTTCCTTTTGTGGAAAAGTGATCTCCTTGGTCTCCCAGTTGATAATTGGATTCTGCGACTGCAGCCAGGGAATTCCTAAAATTAAAGGGAAATGTGGTGAAGAAATTAACATAAAGGATAGCATTTCCTGATGATTGGGTTCAATGAAAACCTCCAGAGGAACTGTCTACAGATCCACTGGTCCTGAAACTAAAGTAAAGGGGAACCATCTACAGTTTCCATGGTCACCGCGGTGGCTCTCTGCTGAGTCTGTATGCCATATTCCTTGGCAAAGGTTAAGTCCATAAAGTTACCTCCTGCCCCTGAATCCACCATGGCTGCACAGGAGACCCATTGTTCCGACAACGGATCTTTACGGGAATGGAACAATGTGTCTCCTTATCCTCCGACATCTTAGAAGAGGCAGTCACCGATAGGGAATGAAAAACAGCATTCACGGAAAAACTGAATTCAGAAGCAACGGATTCGGCATCCAGATTCTCATATTCCCCTACAGCAGCTAGTAACTTGCGAGGCCACTTAGGACAGTTAATAAGTTAATAGTGATCTGATTGACCTCAGTAAAAACACAAACTTTCCTGAAAGCGATCCTCCCTGCGCTCGATACTTTCACGCCGCGGTAAGGCATCCACTTGCATGGGAACTGGTTCAACTTCCCAAAAGTATTTACCTGCAGGTTCTTTGGGAGAAAGGGGAGAGTTGGTGACATGGTTAGAGGCTGCAAATCTCTCCTGTCTATGCTCAGTAATTCGTATGTTAATGCGCACGCAATGCTGTATGAATGCCTCTAACTCTTGTGGAGCATCTGCATGGGCTAACTCATCCTTAATTACACTAGAAAGTCCCCTCTTAAGAATGGTTAATTGAGTATAACAGTTCCAAACCGTATCCACTACCAGCCATCTAAATTCAGTAAGCATATTTGACAACAGAACGCTTACCCTGATGCAATGCTAACAATGCGGTTTCAGTTGTAATGTGACGATTAGGATCATAAAACAACATAGAAAATCATCAAGGTTATTCAAACGAGGGTCACGAGTCTCAATTAGCAGATTCACCCACATGAGAGCTCGGGAGGTAAGTAACATGATTATACATAAGACTTTGGATCGATCTGTAAGATAATGGGCAGCATGCACATCAAAATACAAAATGCATTGATTAATAAAACTACAAATTTTGTAGCGGTGTCCATTAGAGTTGAGCGAAACAGGACGGTAAAAATCATAAGTCGCCGACTTTCGCTAAAATCGGGTTTCACCGATCGAAACCCAACCATAGCGTGAGGTCAGCCATGTGGTCGCCGACCAGCGCGCCAAAGTCACATTTCCCATAATGCTTCCAGCGCCTTTTCTCAGCCAATCATCAAGGACGCACACTGTAGGCAATGCAATGACATGGGCAGCAGCCACCACCATCTTAGAGAAGGTCATTCGTGTGATTGGCTTGCTTTCTGTGGCGTCACAGTGGCTATAAAAGCCCTGACCACCGACCGCCATTTTACTTCTGCCAATCTTAGCATAGGGAAAGGTTGCAGCCGCTGATTCTCAATAGGGAGAGTGTTAGGCAGCAAAGAAAAAATCTGTGCTTCTTCTGATTTCAACTGTACAGTTAGTGTGCAGTGACAGGGGAGGATTTTTGTGTGTGCAACAGCGCTGGTGGTTATTAGGCTGCGTTATAAGGCTACCTGATAGCTTCATTGCTGTGTGCAGACTGCTGTGCAGACTGCTTTTTCAAAGCAAAAAAACTTTTACTATGATTTTCTGCACAGTTACAGAGCGTTCATTTTTTCACACACCGTATAGAGGTGTATGCTCCTCACACACTACCGTGTACCGGCTGGTATCATGGACATATGCATGCTATCTGTGTGTGACTCAGTAAAAAAAAGACGGAGATTTTAAATTTCCCATACATACACCATATAGAGCTGTCCGCTTCTCAAGCAGTATCGTATATCTGCTGTTTGTATAGAGGTCAAATCTATATAGAGACAGAGTGTGTGTGTGTGAGACTCCGTAAATACATATACGGACATTTTAATTTTTCCATACACCATATAGAGCTGTCCGCTTCTCAAACAGTATCGTATACCTGCTGTTTGATTACAGTCAAATGTATACAGAGACAGCGTGTGTGTGACTCCGTAAAAAATAGACGGAGATTTAAAATTTTCCATACATACACCGTATAGAGCTGTACGCTCCTCACACACTACCGTGTACCGGCTGATATCATGGACAAGTACATGCTATCTGTGTGTGACTTCATAAAAAGATAGACAGAGATTTTGATTTTTCCATACATACACCGTATAGAGCTGTCTGCTTCTGATACAGTACCGTATATTTGCTGGTTGGATTATGGTCAAATACATACTGGGAGAGCGTCTGTGACTAAGGAAATATATACGGAGATTTAAATTTTTACCTACACCTTATACAGCTGTATGTTCCTCGGGGGGGCAGTTGGTACTGATGGTGGTGGTGGTGCATCTGCTGATTATGCCAAAAGCATAATAGCAGCTAAGGCAGGAGGTGTTGAGCCTGCATCATTGTCTGGCTTTGGAAGGCCTGTAAGGCTCCCTTTTCTGGGAGTAGGTATACTACTTTTAAAGCCGGAGCATCTGGAACTGGTTTTGGATTACATTGCTGAAACAGCCTCCAGCTCTATTTCCTCCTCTTCTGAAGTTTCAAAAAATGCAAGCACTGAGTCGTCAGTTCAGGCTTTTGGTCAGGAGCAACCCCTTTCCTTGGGTCTTTCACCCACACCAAAAGTGAAGGATGCGGCAGCCCACTCTTCAGATTACTCCATGGAGCTCTTTTCACATACCATGCCTGGGTTCATTCTAAATGGGGCACATTATATATGGAGCATTACTTTGGCCCATAAGACACTGGAGCATCATCCATGGGGCCCATCATATAATGGACATTCTAAATAGGGCAGATTATACATGGAGCTTTATTTGGGCCCATAAGACATTGGACAATCATCCATGGGGCCCATCACATACTGGAGCATTCTAAATGGGGCAGATTATATATGGAGCATTATTTGGGCCCATAAGACACTGGAGCATCATCCATGAGGCCCATCATATACTGGAGCATTCTAAATGGGGCAGATTATAGATGGAGCATTATTTGGGCCCATAAGACACTGGAGCATCATCCATGGGGCCCATCAAATACTGGAGCATTCTAAATGGGGCAGATCAGACACTGGAGCAGCATCTATGGGGCCCATTAAACACTGGAGCATTAGAAATGGGGCTCATTATATATGGAGCATTATTTGGGCCCATAACACACTGGAGCATCATCCTTGGAGACCATCATATACTGTAGCATTATGTGGAGCTCATTATATACTGTATGGAACATTATATGGGACTAATTATTCTGTATGGAGAAATATATGGGGCTCATTATTCTGTATGGCACACCATGTGGTGGCCATAATACTGTATGGAGTAATATACTGTCCGTTTTTTGAGCTTTTGTAGAGTTTAAAGTAGATATCAATCATGTCATGTAAGTAGTGAAGTATTTTTCATTGTACTATACCTATGTTTCTGTGCCGTATCAGAGCATCATGAATTGTGGTATGTGTTAAAGGGGCTAACTGCCACTCTTTGGCCTGGGGCACACGAAAACCTGGAGCCAGCCCTACCCCCCACAACTTGTGATGTTGTTGACATTGAAATGGGCACTGTAGGTGTGTTTACTGTCCTCCACTCCCTGCCAGCTTTGCTTCCCCATTGACTTGCATTGGGTTTCGTGTTTCAGTCGGACCTCCGACTTTTCCCTATAGTCGGCCGATTTCGTTCGACTCGACTTTTGAGAAAATCGGGTTTCATGAAACCTGACTCGACCATAAAAAAGGCAAGTCGCTTATCTCTAGACTACATTATACCTAAATGGCAGTAACTCGGGAGAGGTAGTTGACAGTGGCTGCCCCGAAGATGGTGGCACCCTTGCTGTTATTTGATTATTTAAATGAACATAGAAATGTATAGCAAACTGAATAGTGGGGTGAGACCGCTAATACGCACAAGTCCAGCAGTAATATGAAGTGAGAGGAAGTATGGCACTTAACGTAGAAGTCCAGCAATAATATGAGCAAGAGTGCACACAGCATTTAACGATGTAATCCAGCAACACACAAGTGGAACATTAACAGGAGAAGGTTACTAAATGTACCTTTATCCTGAAAAGTCCCGCTCAAGTCCAGCACAGCAGCCCACACAGAACACAGCACAAGAAGTGATAACGATGTCAGAATCTCTCACTGACCAGAGCAGTTCCAGAGATGAGTAGCAACAGCCGGGATCAAGAAGCCACACAGAAGGCAGAAGGCAGTTGTAAGTGGAGAGGCAGAGCACTGAGTAACAAGCAGCAGCAGAAACTCCAAAAGCAGACCAGGAGGAAGCTTATAAGCAAGCAGCAACAAAATTCTCAGGCAAGGAGGATCTTCTGAGCCGGACATAAATTGCAGGACAGACAGGAAGTTCCAGGACAGGGTGAGGCACAAGACTCTATGTTGGACAAGGGCAAACAGACTCAAAGGAAAATCCGAAATCCTTACAGTAAGTGATGTGCCGCATAGTCTACAATGTTCTCTACTTAGTCACCACTAATACACTTTCCTGAGGCAAAGGAGGATAGTTGTGACCTGTTTGGTAGCCTGGACAGAGGGTGCCAATGCCGGGGATGTGCTGTTGTTTGCAGATGACACATTTTTATTGCCATATGCTATGGTATGCAGGCATATTTCTTCTACAATTTCCTCTCCATCGAAATTAAAACTTTCTCTTTCCACCAAACTTTTTTTCTGCACAAGAATTAACTTTTGTGTTTTGATGACCGACCAAGAGATAATAGATATAAGACTAAAACACAGCAGCGGCAAAAGGCTGCAGTATTAGGGTGCTTTCACATTGTGTTCTGTGTCCCCATCTGGGCATACATCTGAAATCTCCTAAAACACATTTGTCAACGGGGCCATAGACTGTAATGTTGACGACAGAGTGAACTTGCATTCTGCCATGCATCATTTTCGGGAGTGTACGCATACAGGAGGCAGACACTCACACATAGTAGAGTGCATCTAAGTGTCCACCTCCTGTATGCAGACACTCCCAAAAAAAGTGCACGGTAGAGCTCACTTTTGTTCTGCTGTCATCATTACATTCTACAGACCATCGGCACGTGCTTCCTGACTCATTTTGTGAAGGATTTCGGACTTATGCACCCAGGGGGACACAGAATGCAATGTGAAAGTGGAGCACCACGCAGGGCCGTGGGTTACTTGGTACCAGGCCGGTCAGGTTCTTAAAGGGGATGTGTCATGGTGGCAGTGACCCGGTCAGTGGCCCTGGGCATCCAGTAAAGATGGTTGTTAAATGAAGGATGATGATGGTAATGGGGAAAATGATGGTGAAATGGTAGTGAAATGGAGTCGTGACGCTACCTGTGGTTTCCGGTCAGAGGTGACCAGCACTGCAGAGCAGATCCTCCAGAACTGATGATGCAGCTGAGTTGTTTTAGCTCTCCACAGGAAGAGCTTTTGTCCCGGGGCAGCCAAGATGTTAACGGTCGAGTCGGTGACTGTAATAGTGCTTGCAGTGTAGGGCAGGTGAGAGACGCAAATGAAACGAGGGACACGGCTGGGTGCAATTTCAGAGTTTCACTCACAGTTGACTTTTGCGCACAGGTGCCCACTTGGTGCCATGTCCTTCGGGTGAGAGGTCCAGCCATCTCCCAGGCAGATTGGGAAACATCTTTCCTGGACTCCCTTTTATGTTTTTCTTTCCTCTGGCCGTCTCACTGCACTGATTGTCACTTCTACTTCGTGCCTTCAAACCAGTGTCTCTAAACCAGCAGCCACGGACCTTGTTGGGTGACATTGGTCAGGCCCCGGGATCCTATATGGCTCCCTTTTTAAGGAATAGTTGTGAATATGGCTGATGTACTTGCAGTCACCTCAGCCTCCAGCTTGCCAGCTGAGCCTTGTAGTTCTCTACTAGTCTCAGGGGCCGGCTCCCCCACTGCGATATGGTCCCTCCAATATTGGATATGGGCCCCACAGGTGGCTTCTGCACTTCCCGTGCCCCAAGGACCCCTTCTCTCTGTGTAGGAGCTTCCTTCAGATGTTCCTCTGACCCTTGCTTGTTATGATGAGTCACCGAAGGAGGAAAAAACAAAATACCAGCTAAGTCCAGAAAAACCAGAGAGGTTGGCAGCTATCGGATTGCAGACCCCTAAACCTATCCACAACAACTAGCAGTAGCCGTGGGGGGCTCCTACGGAGCCCTAGACCCCTCGATCACAGCCGGAGAGCTACATAGCCTAAAGACAGAAAGGGGAAAAACTAAACTGCCCCAGAGCAGACCACAAAGCAATAGGCAGCCCCCAACATATAATGACGGTGAAGCAAGATGAAAACACTAACACAGATAGAAAGATAGGTTGAGCAAATGATGGGGCCCAAGCTAACTACATAGGACAGGATAGGAAAGCTGCTGTCTGCCATCGGCAAAAACCCTATCAAAATGAGCCAACCGACTGATAGGAAAAACAGGCCCTGAAGTCGCTACGCTTCAAAAGACTATATCAGCACTCAGGTATATTCAGAAGACAGAGCAAAAGATCAACAGATCAGAGACAAAAATGGAATTCAGCTCACCCCCGGCCGGGGATGGCAGAACTCCCAAAAAACAAGGCAAAACAAAAACAAAACTGAAGAGTACAAAGCAGAGCAGAAAAACTTAGCTTTGAGATGCAGGAATCAGACCGGTCTCCAAGAAACCAGCAGGAAAATCACCAGCCAGGAAGAAGGGCGTCGGCAGCCTTATATCCAGTCCTCATTTCCAGCCACCCAGCTATCATCTAGCTGCCCAGGTGTTTGGCAATCAGTCTCACTACCTTCTTTCACCAGAGGAGGGAGTTCATCAGACCTCAATGGTGAAGGGAAAAATGAACTCACAATACTTGCTCTTCCTACATCAGTCCTGCCCCTCCACTGTTCTATCACCAACTGACTGACTCACTCTTTTTAGAACAATCTTCTCACCTCAGCACTAACTCCTCCCACTAACTGTCACTGATTGGTTGTCATCTCTCACATCACTCTCCAAGCTCCGCCCCTTCTCTACCTTTCCCCACTCACCTACCAACACCCTTTCCTAGCCAACCAGGGATGAGGCCATCCTCCTGCAGGGTACACCCAGACACCCTGACTGAACTGGTGTGTGTTGGGTGCAAGTGTTAAAGTCCTAAGTGGTGCTCCCTCCTTACCTGAGGGTGGGATACAACACCTCTGGATGAGGTGCAGTACCTCTTTGGCAACTGGTCCCTTAGTGGTGCCATGTTCCTCCCAGTTAAACACAGCACGTCCACGGGCTGGAACAAAGCAAAAACAAGTGTTACAACAGCAGGTAAACACGGTAACACAACTTTCCTTTATGGGAGGCACTTTTTCTTTAACGTTACAAGTAACTAGTGTTTTATAAATATATACTTTATAAATATAAATGAGCACAATATTAAATACTCATGTAAATCATTTGCTATACTCTATAGACATTTAAATCATTTACATTACCATATGTTAGGAATCGAGTTTCTTCCTCTTCACAGGAGGAATCCCGAGCCTTGCCTTCTGCAGTCTCCCATCCAGTCTCAACTGCAGAGGAAGCTGCTCAGCAGAGACGTCGATCCCGGTGACTTACTCAGGCTAGTGCTGTCAGGTTGGTTGTTGCTGCCACCTCTGGTTCAGTTATAGCAAACTGCACTAGTCAGCAGCAAGCAGCTCTTGTTACTATGTCCTTCTTTCAGCCCATTGAGCATGCCCATGGGATGACCTCTCATTGGAGGTCAGAGGTCACATGCTCAGGACCTGTTGCTGCTCCGATTGGACCACTAGGAAGGTCCCAGAAGGCTGCAACTATAAAAGGTTCGCATGGCAGCCCGGCCATGCGCTAATATAAAAGAGTATAGACCAAGTGGAGTGAGTGTTGTAAGCACGTATGAATGTCTCTGGTGAATGACTCATTAAGAAACCCCTACCCTTGGTACACATGTGTTGTGCAATCTTGCCTGCTAGTGCCCAGGCTGAGATGCAGGTAGGAGGCAGAGTCAGAGACTGGCATCAGTGCCAAGTGGTGGCTTTGTCTGTACACTACAGTGCACTTGGTCTGCACTCCATGGTAGCTAGCGTCAATTAGTGGCATCCGCAGGTGCGACGCCGCATGCTTAGTGGGTCTAGAGGGACTCTGACCCCGTGTCCTTGGGGCAGAGTTCTGTGACCGTATCCTAAGTGCTCACTTTGCCAAGCTCTGTGAGCTTTAACAGGCTATGGAATTTATGTTCCATGGTACTGTGGTTCTGTGTAGGAACATAGTCCGCCCCTGTACACACCAGGTGACACTAACCCGTGTGTGTTCTTCTCTTATACCGCCATATATCGTCCGCCATTACCGAGCAGCAGTTTACATCTCTGCACAGTGGACCCCGGGCTGCGAATGCATCCTTGTACCACATCTTTATTATTTGGTGCGTTCCGCCAGCCCTAACACTTTATTAGTGCCAAGGTCTGGCAAGTAATGGCAGACAAGCAGTGACTCCACAGGCGCATCCAGCAGCTGGAGGGCCGGTTGGCGGCTCTCAAGCGTCCAACCTCAGCTGCGGATCTTACCGCAGTCGCTGCAGTTTGGTTGCGCCGGCGCACCGTCAAAAAGGCGCATGCGCCGCCAAACGCATACTGCGCACGGCCTGCGCCCCCAGTGATAAAGATAGGGGACGCAGGGCGCATGCAGCGTCATGCGCCGGTAGGCGGAGCTACCGGCGGAGGCGCGGCAGGGGGCGGGGCTTAGCGGCGGCCGTGCGCAGGCCGTCACTGCGCTCAAAAACGCTAGTGTGAAACTAGCCTTAACGCCATCACCGTTAAGAATAAATACCCCCTGATATCGGAACTGTTTGATAGGCTACAGGAAGCAAGGATTTTCACTAAACTAGATCTGCGGGGGGCTTATAACCGGATCCGCATCCATGAGGTGGATAAATGGAAGACGGCATTTAGCACCAGGGATGGCCATTATGGTACTTGGCCATGCCCTTCTGGCTCTTTAATACTCCTGCCATCTTCCAAGACTTTGCAAATGACATCTTTTGGGATATGCTCTCCACCTCGGTGGTTGTTTATCTGGATAATATCATCATTTAATCTCCAGATATGGACTCCCACTGGAGAGAAGTTTGCAAAGTCCTTGACCACTTATGGGCAAAATCCCTCTACGCCAAGTTGGAGAAGTGCCTGTTTGAGCAGGAGTCCTTGCCTTTCCTGGGCTATATCATCTCTGCTTAGGGTCTGGCTATGGATCCTACCAAACTGCAGGTGGTAATGGACTGGCAGGAACCCCACTCCCTCAAAGCGATGCAGCGCTTTATGGGGTTCGTTAATTACTACCGCCAGTTCCTTCCCCACTTCTCCACCTTGGTAGCTCCCTTGGTCACCATCACCAAGAAGGGAGCAAACCCCAAGTTGTGGTCGGAACAGGTCTCCAAGGCCTTCTCCTCTATAAAATCCCACTTTGCTAGTGCTCCCATTCTACATTGTCCCGATGTAGATAAACCCTTCATCTTGGAGGTGGATGCCTCTTCTGTAGGTGTCGTTCTTTGTAGGAACAGAGTCCGCCCCTGTACACACCGGGTGACGTTAACCCGCGTGTGTTCTTCTCTTATCCTGCCATATATCGTCCGCCATTACCAAGCAGCAGTTAACATTTCTGCACGGTGGACCCCGGGCTGCGAACGCACCCTTGTACCACATCTTTATTATTTGGTGCGTTCCACCTGCCCTAACACCATATAAACATATAAATCATGTGTATTACACTATAAACATGTAATCATTTGCAGTACAATATGAACAGATAAATTATTTGTAATCCGGTAACTACATTGTTAACAAAACATTTTCCATAAAATGCAGCAAAGTTCAGTACATCTCAAACCGGGGTATTTTCCTCTTTTGCGCATTATGGGGGACCCGTCTCAAAACCGCAGTGTAGGCCTTTGGCGTGCTACAAGGCATGGTTGGTCTCTACGTTGGACCACGTCTTCGGCCACGCCAAACGGGTTTGGTTCAGTGGTCTATTAAGGCACTTTCAAAGGCTTGATGTAAAACCAATAAGAAGTGCTAACTATGTACAATGAAAAGTTCGAATTATTCATTGTCCATGACCTCACAGTTCCATCATACTTAATCAATTTTTATAACTCAACATAAAATTCAGGTAACACTAACTATCTACGAAATATAGACTAACCTTCTAACTATTTAGTTATACCATTTTTTTTACTTGTTTACTTTTGCTTCCAGGGTAGTACCTTGGACTGGCCACTCACTGGCCAGGACAGTTCTTGCTGCATGACGACACGTGTGCCAGTGTCAGTCGTTGTACCTTCTGCATCAGCCTCCTCTAACTCCCACAAGCCAGCTGTGGTCAGAGAAAGTTCCAGGTGCTGGCGACTCAGCTCTTCTACATAGTTTCTCAGGTGCTCCGGGTCCAGACCATCGCCACCCTCTCGGTACCTCGCCACCGCCATGCCTGCAGTTCCATCTCCTGTGCTCTTGCTGCTTGTCCCTGACTCCGGGGGCGGGCCTTTCAATGTTCTCCTTGCCCATCACAGCAATGCTGGAGGTGGGCCGCCCCCTCTGACGAACACTCCAGCATTCCATGATAAAATAGGTAGTGGGCGGGCATGGTTTCTGCTCTCACTCCCAGGCGCCGCCCACCACCGCTCAACCCTCGCAGCTCGTGTATGTCTTTTGACTCAGCTATGGCGGTTTCTTTTACAGTTTAAGCGCATGCAGTTTGTGATGCAGCAATTTGACAAACACACACTACCTGTGATGCAGTAACCAATGGCACAGTTAAGGCGATGGTTTAACAGCCCAGTAAAATCTATGTCACTCAATGCAAATGAATCTTTAGCAATGTAATAAAATATCTGCTACACAGAATAATAAAATCTCTGACACACAATACATTAAAGCCTCTGCCACATAGTATATTAATGTCTCTGGCACATAGTACCCAGCTTTGCCAGGCTCTAAGTACCCAGCTTTGCTGAGCTCGGCGATCCTGTTCGTGACTCCAGTTGGAGCGCCCCGCAGAGCCTTAGGTTACTCGATACCTGGCCGGTCAGGTTCTTGAAAGGGATGTGTCACGTGGCAGTGACCCCGTCCGTGGCCCTTGGCATCCAGTAAAGATGGTTATTAAATAAGGAATGATGATGATAGGGAAAATGATGGGGAAAAACATAGGGAAATGGAGTTGTGACCCTACCTGTGGTTTCCGGTCAGAAGTGACTAGCGCTGCAGAACAGATCCTCCGGGACTGATGATGATGCAGCTGAGTTGTTATAGCTCTCCACAGGCAGAGCTTTTGTCCCGGGGCAGCCAAGAGGTTAACGGTCGAGTCGGTGACTGGGATGGTGCGTGCAGTGTAGGGCAGGCGAGATGCAAATGACACGAGGGACACGGCTGGGTACAGTTTCAGAGTTTTACTCACAGTTGACTTGTGCGCACAGGTGCCCACTTGGTGCCATGTCCTTCAGGTGAGGGGTCAAGCCAACTCCCAGGCAGATCGGGAAACACCTTTCTCTTTTCTTTTATGTTTGCCTTTCCGCTGACTGTCTCACTGCACTGATTGACACTTTTTTTTACTTCGCACCTTCACAACCAGTGTCCCTAAGCCAGCAGCCATGGACTTTGTCGGGCGCTGTGGGTCAGGCCCCGGGATCCTCTATGGCTAGCTTTTCAAGGAATAGTTGTGGATATGGCTGAGGTACTTGAAGTCACATCAACCACCGGCTTGCTAGCTGAGCCTTGTAGTTCTCCACTAGTCTCATGGGCCGGCTCCCCCACTGCGACCTGGTCCCTCCAATACTGGATACAGGCCCCATGGGTCGCTTCCGCACTTCCCATGCCCCAAGAACCCCTTCTCTCTGTCTAGGAGCTTCCTTCAGATGTTCTCTGGCCCTTGCCTTTCCTACGTCAGTCCTGCCCCTCCGCTGTTCCGTCACTGACTGACTGACTCACTCTTTCTAGCCAATCTTCTCACCTCAGCACTAACTCCTCCCACTAACTGTCACTGATTGGTTGTTATCTCTCACACCACTCACCAAGCTACGCCCCTTTTCTACCTTTCCCCATTCACCTACCAACACCCTTTCCTAGCCAGCCTGGGATGAGGCCATCCTCCCACATGGTACACCCAGATGCTCTGACTGAACTGGTGTATGCTGGGTGCAAGTGTTAGAGTCCTGAGTGGCGCTCCCTCCTTACCTGAGGGTGGGATACCACACCACTGGATGAGGTGCAGTACCTCTGTGGTGACTGGACCCTCAGGGGCACCACAAAAGCACCTTTAGAGTAGCATGTATATATGTCAAATTTGACTACTAAAACAAGTCTGCAAAAATTCATTGGTTGGTGACACGTGAAAGAAAGATATACACAAAGTTAAATGTATATTTTTGTTCTTTTATATTTTCTTTACATGATTACTCCTTCCTGAAAATGACAGCACAAGATATTCAATGTACATGCCAAAAAATCAACAGCGGCAAGAGGCCTCCATATTGTTTTGGGATGTAAATTTGACTAATAAATCAAGTGTGCAAAAAATATGTAGTTTGAAATAATCACACTTTAAAAGGCAGATAGTTACAAAGTGAAATGTCTGTAGAGTATTTTATGCTCCTGATTTGCTGTGCTGTGTTATCGACAAGGCATTTTAGGGAAATTGACCCATCTGCAGCCCAGGTAACATAAACCTTCTCTGGCTAATGCAATCTTCTGCAATTTGTAAAATCATGGTGGCCATTTTATGCGATTTGCAGCTTCACTCGGGCATTTCCCAAGCCATTATGGTCCCTCTTCTAGGTGACCCCCATCAATGGAGACACAGTCCGAGAAAACTTTAACACTTTCTTTAATTAGGATTTCGCATGTTACATCCACAGTTGGTACATCCTAACATTGGCTTGCTTCCTCGTGTTTCCCTTGCTTGCTATCACTTCTGTGCAGTACACGGCCGGATCGGACCATCTTAGACTGCTTCCCAGTTCCTTACTGGCCTGACCTCACTATAATGATATTTCCTTCAGCCTGTTCAGCCAGACACAAATTCATCAGTCACTACATTTGTTGGCCCCTCATAAAGCATCCGGTCTGTCTGTACTGATCTCGTCGAAGCTTCAACTACCTCCATCTCCTTAGTCCAGCCAACTTCTGCCCTGAACGCATTGGCCCAGGCAATGAGATGCCACATCTTTTCTTTCCTGTTCTGACCCACTGCTAAGACACGCAGTGGCAGTGGGTAACGTGGGTTATAACGACTTAAAGTTTCATGGCTGTCGAGCTGTCCGGCGCCCTGGCCCCATCTGACTATACTTCTCTTCAACACTAACCTTAACTCCCAGCAGCCTCTCCTACAATTAACCTTCTATGAACATCCTATCAGGTTCCACTAGTATTCCCCCATCTAGTGGCCCGCAACATAATTACATCTACCTGGTCTATGGGGGAACTATGTACTAAGAGTGCCCTGCTCTAATGTCTCAAGAAGGATACACTAGCTTACCCTAACTATACATAGACAACAGACACATAATATTTTACAATGCACAATGGAACATATACGTGTGGCAATACCATCAAAGAGAGCCTGTCACCCCCTCCAGGCATTTTTAACTAAATGAGCCACCTTGTGCAGCACTAATGCTGCATTCTGTCAAGGTGGCTCTTTTATTTGGCGTCCCATCCACCGCAGAAATAAGCGTTTTTAAAATTTGTCTGTCATACCTGTAGTTTGTCCGGGGGGCAGGTCTTTCCCCCCTGGACACAGACGCCTCACATCCATCAGTCATGTCCTCCTTTAGAATTTGACGCCGCCGCCTCTGCGTTCTTTTCTTTTCCTGGCGCCTGCGCTGTAATATTTTTATTGGACATGCGCAGTTAGCGCTGCCCGTCCTATGACATCACATGATGTCTTTCTTATCGCGCCTGCATGGATGCGGGCCCGAGATCCCGCCCCGCAGTCTCTTCTGATTTATTCACACTGTGGGGCTTGGAATCTTGGGCATGCACAGTAGTTCTCTGTGGCTCTCCCTCAAATCTCTCCACCTCTTTCCTACTGTGCAGCGTCATAGGAATTAGTGATGAGCTCACAATTTCATATCTGGTCCTGCTTATTTCTTCGAATTTTCTTTAGATTTTTGTGCTTTGTAGAAATGGACATAGATCCTTTTTTGGGCTAGGCGTTTTGTCTATACAGTTTTCCACTGGCAGGTGTCTGAACAGTCAGTTCTGGGTCCTGCTCTGTCCCCTTCTACAGTGGAGGAAATAATTATTTGATCCCTTGCCCACTGACAAAGAAATGAGCAGTCTATAATTTTAAGGGTAGGTTAATTTTAACATTGAGAGATAGAATATAAAAATACAATCCAGAAAATCACATTGTATAAATTATATCAATTTATTTGCATTTTGCAGTGAGAAATAAGTATTTGAACCAGTTAGAAGCTCCTAATCAACTCGTTACCTACATTAGATGGCTGTCTTACATAGTCACCTTTATAAAAGACTCCTGTCCAAAGACTCAATTAATCAGCCAGACTCTAACTTCTACAACATGGGCAAGACCATAGAGTTTTCTGAGGATGTCAGGGACAAGATCATAGACTTGCACAAAGCTGGAATGGGCTACAGGTAAGACGCTGTACACCCGTACGTAAGATGCTGGGTGAGAAGGAGACAACTGTTGTTGCAATAGCAAGAAAATGGAAGAAATTCAAAATGACTGTCAATCGACATCGATCTGGGGCACCATGCAAAATCTCACCTTGTGGGCTATCCTTGATCATGAGGAAGGTGAGAGATCAGCCTAAAACTAGCCTTATAGGTTTCACCCCTGGTGGAATCTGACAGTCTGAGGTATATCACGAAACAATCACTGACCTCAGGGAGACCAGTCAAAGAAAATGCTGCTGCAGCTGGCAAAGGCGCTCAATCAGAGTGAAATCCTAGGTGCATTGCTCCCTGGGAAATACGAATATGCAAATAAAGTCCGTGGAGCCTCATTTAAGAGTCTCAAACACGGGACTAGTCAGATCTTCTTCCAGGGAATGACCCAGCCAAGGGGTGGCTCCTTTTGG
Source organism: Dendrobates tinctorius (assembly GCF_039654945.1). Classification (NCBI taxonomy): domain Eukaryota; kingdom Metazoa; phylum Chordata; class Amphibia; order Anura; family Dendrobatidae; genus Dendrobates; species Dendrobates tinctorius. The sequence goes on along the minus strand of NW_027361823.1, from coordinate 19,826,904 downwards.
AAACCACCATTACCACCATATTAAGTGGCCCTTTAAGTCTATATTCAGCTCTTTACGAGTTTACAGATATGACAAGGGAAATACCAAGGCCAGGTATCCATCCACAGACAGCTGTTTTGAGATGTTGCCCCTCATCAGTATGGAGTAGGATTCTGGCTAGGTGGGAACAATGCCTAGTAGACCAACATCACAAAACAGTCACTGACCTCAGGGAGACCAGTCAAAGAAAACACTGCGGCAGCCGGCAAAGGCGCTCAATCACAGTGAAATCCTAGGTGCATTGCTCCCTGGGAAATACGAATATGCAAATAAAGTCCGTGGAGTCTGAGGTACATGGCAGACATAGAGGCCATTGTTACGCCTTTGATCACCATAGAATCACACTTTCGACAGCCTTCACTTTTAACAGTGGCAAGTGAGGGGTTAATGAGCTGGGATCAATACTAGCTCCACACCCAGCACATGCAGTAGCAGAATAGCTGTGTGTTATATTGGGCTCCTTCTACAGGTGACACATGCACAATTCCACAGCCCGTAGTATCTCATAACTGTATGCCGATTGCAGTCAAGCTACTTGCAACCTGGACTTACAGTTACACCCATAAGCAGGAAAAGGTTAATACGAAAAACTCATTTGCAAGCTGCGATGCTCATATTGTTTAATATGTAGTCATCTATAAAATTTCAAAGAATCAGCGCTTAAAGACATATGCTATGCATGAAAAGCACAATTCAAGTGGACATCATTCACCAGCCTTGATGATGTAGAGCTGACACATGGTTGTGTTTACAATGTATTATCCAGAGCATTACAAGATTTGTACAAAGGTAAATGTATTCAATATCTGTGAGTAAGACACATTCAAGCGCCATCTCAAATGATTATCAACATGTGCTTTGGTAATGGAGGCTGGCGGACCCTGAGCCAGGAGCCTTATTGTTTTTCTAGGAAAAATGAGCAAATTACAGCTTGGGAATCAGTAACAGCTAGTGGAGGGGGATTGCTGGCAAAAATGCAAAGCGAATGTTGGATTTCAAAGGCAGATGTCTATCCAGATGTTGACAAATCATTTATAATGCTGTTATCTTCATTAATTTATGACTACAATTCTGACTGACGTGGGTTATATATTTGTCATATTTCCATTGTTTTAAAGAAGCACTTTAGCTAATTTTTCTTTATCCAGTGCATCTTATGCTATTATAAATCAATGTAGTTGAGGATTTGTGCATGCTAGACGTATTGATGATTTATTGCTTATCTGGCAAGGGCAAGTTTCTTACATTCCACATTTCCTTGCCTTTTTAAATAATCAGTTTAACCTGTGAATTACAATATTTTCAGTTAAACATCGCATTACTTACATTCCTTGATTTAGAACTAACATCATATCGTGGATCTCCAACCACAACCAGCAGATTTAGGAAAGCAAATTCTAGGAATACCATTTTTTATACCGTTAGTTTCCACCCATCACACACTATCAAGGTAATTCCAGTAGGTGAATTAACAAGGGCAAAAAGAAATTGCAGCAGTGTGATGAAGAATCTCAACTTGTCCAACATAGACTAACTAATAGACACTATCCCTGTGGGTCCCTATCTTGTGTCTCTGAGATTGTGGACTCAAAAACTAGAGATTCCTTACTAAATAAAAACCATAAAAAATAAAAAAAAAGCTGCAGCAATAGTTTGTCTAGAAATAAAATTAGTAAACCGACTCTAGTCAATAGTTCATTTATTCAACCATATTTCTAAAATAGTAGAATAGAATCTCCATATCCTAAGAAAAGACAGCACAATAGACACTATGCTCCAAGCAGGTATAAGAATTGTCCCACACAAGGCTCCTTCAATAGGCAATAGATTATGCCCCAGCTTATGTAATAAAAAGGCAACTACTAACCTGCCAAGTAACGGGTTACTCTTTAGCAGCTTTTACAAATTCGGTCAGACCACATAAATGACTTGCATATGTGGCGCCCCCAGGAATATGGTCGCCACAGTGGCATTACCTTCCTCCTAGGGAGTGTGATGTCAGGCTTGGAAGCAATGGAGGATCTCTCTGGCAGTTAACCATAACACACAACACAGTTCCCATTCCAGACCAGCAGAGGGAGCTCTGAACCAGAATTGGGGGAGGAGTGCTCTCTGAGGGCCAGGAAGGGAAATTAGTTAGTGTGAGGAGGGCAAAGAGTGTAGACATGTGGAGAGAAGCTGGAGGTTGAGCTGAGGATAGAAAGCTCCCTCCCAGTGATAGCGCATGATCTGGAGCCTGGTCTCCACGGTTGTATGGATACTGAAGGTCCTGCAACAGAAACCAGAGGAATAGGAAGCTGTAATTGCTCTATTCCCACCTAAGACTCGGAGGCACAACAGCGACAGGTGAGCCAAGAGAAATAGAGGGCTACAGCTGTCTGCCATACAAGATAGATCCAAAAGGGAAGAAGAAGGAGGAACGTCAGTGTAACACAGTACTGCATGTACCTCAAGTCAGCGCTAGAGAGGAGACTACACAACCCATCTGCATAGAGAGATTCCTAAGTTGCTTCCAGGCTAATCATCTCCTGTGCCATCTGTAATCTGGACCCTGGACTGCACTTACAAGTAAAGGTAAAGAAACTACATTCCGCTGTGTCCTTGCCTTCTTCCTGCAACTTCTTCAGCACTGCTACATCTCTATGCCAAACACTGCACCCTCTTCCCCAACACCTATCTACTCTGCCCTGGGACCAACAGCCCTGCCTGTGGAGGGCTACAACATCTTTGCTGTACTACACCATCTGTCCCAGAAGATCTGTCTGCAGCGTCGGCTTAACACCTTCATTGCCGAACACCACAGGTGGCATCACGAATCACTCATAAACTTTATTTCATCACTCAAATCCCCTTTTACATGGGCGCCAAGGGCCATGGACCGGGTTCACTGCTGCTGTGACAATCCCCTCTGAGAGAGGGGACCCATTTGGGCGTCACGAACAGGATTACGGAGCCCAATGTCCCCATGTGCTGTGTGCCAGAGACTGTTGTGTGCTATAGACTGTGAAGTTGCCGCAATTACCCCGCTGCTTGGCGCGCATGGGAAACCAAAGAGGCGGGCTGTCGTGGGCGGAGCCTGCCAAAGAGCGTGAAGAAGTGCCGCGCGGGAAGCGGACAGCACGCGGGAAGTGGGAGGACCTGAGGCCTGCAGCCGGTAAGCCTGCTTAACCCCAGGGCCTGCCTCAAGTTATCTGGGGGGGAAGAGAATGTCAGAGGCACACGCCAATGCAGCAGCGGACGCCCCCGCCAACCCCTCAGCGCCGCAAGAAGCAGCGCCCACCGCAGCGGTCCCCATAATGCCGCTGTCTATGCCTTACATACCGGGAGCAGCATGGCTACCGCAGTTTTCAGGGGAGTCACATACCTGAGTGACTTCAAAGAGAGACTGTGCAGTTTGCTTGAAGTGTATCCTCTGTCTGAAAGCCAGAAGGTGAACATCCTTATTGGGCAGCTAACAGGTGCAGCACAGAGAGGTAAAAGCCTGGCAGGACACTGATAAAGAGACTGTTAAAAGATCCTGGCTAAGCTAAGGAGCACCTTTGACACCCGGACCGCCGCTGAAATCAAGATGAGATTCTTTGGATGTAAACAGAAAGTGCAGGACAGTATACGGGACTATGCTCTTAACTTGCAGGAGGCACTGCGAGCCATCAAGCAGATTGATCCAGACAGTGTGAAAGATTGAGACAGACTGTTAAAGGAGCAGTTTATTGAAGGACTCCTATCCAGTACCCACAGAGCACAGCTGCGCATCATAGCCCTACAGAATCCTGATGAAGACTTTGCTGATTTCAAAGACAGGGCTATCCGGGTGCTGCTTGAACCAAATGTCAGCCTTCCAGTGCCCCCTAGGCACCCAGCGATTACATACCACCGGGAAGCAACATCTTTCCCTTCCATCCCTGTGGAGGCTGATGCACAGACTCTGGACAAAGATCCATCTGCAGAACTGCGTCTTCAGGTCTAGGAGTTGGCCAGAGGTATGGCTGCACTTGCTAAAACTGTGCTGTCCCTGCAGGTGTCCTCCAGGGAGAAGACCCAGCTGGCTTCCAGTCCAGAGGATGTCCCGTGGTTAAAGAAGAAGAGGATTCCGCCATTCCAAGGAAGGAACAACGATCGCTATGACCATCTGTCGTCATTGCCACAAGGCAGGCCACATCGCAAGATTCTGTCATTTAAACGAGCAACCCCTGGGGCAGAGGGCCAACCCCAGGAGTAGGACCACAAGGCCCAAAGAACTGGCGAGCCAAGTATGTGGGAGGGAGACCAGTCCTCCCAGTGGTGATTGACGGTATCCCCGTGAACGCTTTGCTGGACACTGGCTCCCAGGTGACCACTATGCCTTATATCCTCTACAAGCGGTATTGGGCTGACTCTAAACTTACTCGTGGCCCAAGTGATGAACTCACAGTGGTTGCCAGTAATGGTCAGTCTTTACCGCAAGTGGGATGTAAAGAAATTACTGTTAAAGTGGGGAGGGTGGAGTTAAAATGTCAAGGTCTGATAGTTGTGGATATTGATCTACGAGAATGTAACCCAATGATGACTCTTGGTACCAATGTGATTGAAAATTGTCTTTCCGAGGTTATTGTCTTGTTGCAACAGGTGGCTGAGACTGCTGGTTCCAGTGAACAACGAGTCCTGCAGAAGGAGATCAAAGCCCTGATGCAAAGACAGCAGGTAGAACTCTCTGGCGGAGAAATTGGCAGCGTCAGAGTGAGTGATTCTTTCCCCATTGCAATACCCCCCAGATGTGAAATGTTGATTTGGTGTCGGGCAGCCATAGGCCTCAGAGGAAAAGATTACCAGGCATTGGTAGAGCCAGTATACTCTGATAGCAGGCCCACTGTCCTGACAGCCAGAGGTAGTTGATGTCCATAAAGGGAGATTACCTGTACGCCTCTTGAATTGTGGGGAGGAGGAAGCCATAGTAGCTCGGTATGCCATAGTTGCCAAGCTGCTTACTGTCAGCAACAACGCCATACGGGCAGCAGAGCCCTTGGTCTCGTCCGACCAGGTGGAGGACAATGGCTCTGTAAAGCAGCTGGAGGAGTGGTGTCAGCAACTGCAGGTGGGAACTGACTCCACCCCTTCATACCAAAAGAATGGGGTTTACAGAGTGACTCAGGAGTATGAGTGGGTATTCAGTAAACACCCTCTAGATTTTGGGAAGGCAAAAGGGGTTCAACATCATATCCCCACTGGAGATCATCCACCCATTAAAGAAAGGTACCAGCCTATACCCCCAACATAATATCAATGTGCCAAAAGTATGTTGCGGGAAATGAAGGAGGCTGGGGTGATCAGAGACAGTTGTAGCCCCTGGGCAGCTCCAATAGTTTTTGTAAAGAAAAAGGATGGTACCATGAGATTGTGTGTTGATTACAGAAAAATTAACAGCATTACACATAAGGATGTCTACCCATTACCCAGAATTGAGGAGTCATTAGCTGCACTTAAAACTGCTAACTATTTTTCCACCCTGGATCTCACTAGTGGGTATTTGGCAGGTTCCCATGGCAGAGGCAGACAAGGAGAAAACAGCATTTACCACCCCAATGGGTCTCTGTGAGTTCAACTATATGCCATTTGGGCTCTGCACCGCCCCAGGAACATTTCAATGGCTGATGGAGTGCTGCCTGGGACACAAGAACTTCGAGACGGTCCTGTTGTAACTTGATGATGTCATTGTTTGCTCCAAGACTTATGAAGACCATCTGAAGCACCTGGCTGAGGTGTTTGAAGCCTTGTCCAACTTTGGCCTGAAGGTGAAACCTTCCTGATGCCACCTCCTGAAGCCCAAGGTTCAGTACCTCGGTCATGTAGTGAGTGCAGAAGGTGTGGCACCGGATCCTGACAGTCACAGTCATCCGGGACTGGCAGAAGCCCAGCAACCTCCGTGAAGTATGTCAATTCCTCGGGCTGGTAGGCGACTACCGAAGGTTCATCAAGGGCTTCACTGAGATAGCCACTCCTATGCAAAATCTTCTGGTGGGTCAGCCCAAGAAGGCCAGAAAGCAGAGTCCTACATTCGAATGGAATGAGGAGCTGGAGAGGTCCTTCACTCGACTGAAGATGGCTCTCACAGGAAATTAAGTTCTTGCCTACCAAGATTATGACCAACCCTTTGTGTTGTATACTGATGCCAGCAACGTGGGACTTGGAGCAGTACTGTCACAGGTACCGAATGGCAAAGAAAGATTGATCTCCTATGCCAGCAGGAAGCTTCGTCCCACTGAAAGGAACCCTGACAACTACAGTTCCTTCAAGCTGGAGTTCCTTGCCATAGTCTGGGCTGTGACTGAATGATTCAAGCATTACCTAGCTTCAGCAAAGTTTACCATCTTCACGGACAACAACCCGTTGATTCACTTGGAAACTGCCAAGCTACGTGCACTGGAGCAGCGATGGATGGCTTGGCTGTCTAACTATGAATTCACCATCAAGTACTGAGCAGGGCACAAGAATGCCAATGCTGATGCACAGTCCAGAATGCCTAATCTGCCAGATGCAGGAGAAGACCCTGAGGCACTTGAAGAAATCGAGTTACCTGCCTTCCACCGGCCAATTGCGGCCCAATGTGCCCAAGGAGTGAGAAACAGACGGTCTGGCTTGAAAGAGGCCACGCTAAATCCATTGTCTCATCATGACTGGGCAGAAACGCAGGATAGCGACCCTGCAGTCGTTCTGGTGAAGGAGCTACTGTCACAAGCTGACTCACGCCCAGAGTCGGATGCTCCTGAAGAAACCCTACAGTTGTGGAAGGAAAGAGGCAGGCTGTTCATCTATGAAGGAAAGCTGTGTCGGAGGAGTATCAATGCCCGCACTCATGAGCTGGTCTGGCAGGTGGTAGTCCCAAAGAGAGAAGCAGCAATGGTCATGGAAGCATACCATAATGGAGCTGGACACTTCGGATGGAAGAAGTTGGAAGCCTTGCTCCGGGAGAGATTTTACTGGGCTGGTATGAGGAAAGCCATTGAAAATTGGTGCCGGGAGTGTGGATAATGCAACATGCGCAGAAAAGACCGTAACAGCCAGCAAGCTCCTTTGCAGCCAAAAGTAACCAAACAGCCACTTGAGTTGGTCGCCATGGACCATGTGAAGCTGGTCCCAAGCCGTTCAGGCTACATTTATGCTCTTACCATTGTTGACCACTACTCAAGATTCTTGGTAGTTGTGCCTGTCAAGGATCAAACAGCCAGGACAGCAGCCAGAGCCTTCCAACAGCACTTTTGTCGACCACACGGATACCCCGAGTGAGTGCTTACAGATCTAGGTCCAGCCTTTGAGGCGGAAGTGTTCCAGGAATTCTGTAACTTGTACGGTTGGAAGAAGATCAGGACAACACCATACCATCCACAGACCAATGGCATGTGTGAAAAAATGAATCAGTGGTGATCGACCTACTGAAGACCTTGCCTTTGGAAGAGAGGAATCTGTGGCCAGAAAAGTTGCCAGATCTTCAGCCTACCTAATGAGAGCGAGGCCTGGCAAACTGCCTATTTATTTGGATATGGGAGTCATTACACCTGAGGTGACATCACCAGATGCTGACTGGGATACAGAGCGGAGCAGCAATACCGAAGAGTACAAGAGTGTGTGGAAAAGAGTTTAGCTCAGGCAAGACAAAAACAAGAGAGGAACTACAATCAGCATGCACCTGCAGTTCCCTTGTCACCAGGAGAACAAGTCCTAAAGAGGAAAAGAAGGATGCATAAATTGGATGATCAATGGGAAGCTGAACCCTACACCATTCTACCCTCAAACTTTGACAATACCAAGGTGTGCCTCATTAGTAAAGATGGAGGAGAAACCTCAGCAGCAATGCAATATCAAGGGATCATTTGAAATTATGCCCTAACCAGCTAAAGGAAAGAATGGAAAAACAAAATAACATCCAACCCATAGAAGAAGAAGAAAAGGTCAGCACTAGAGTTGAGCGATACCGTCCGATACTTCAAAGTATCGGATCGGAATGGATCGGCCGATCTTAAAAAAAAGTATCGGTATCGCCGATTACGATACCGGAAGTCCCATTCAAGTCTATGGGACTTCGGGTATCGGAATAAGAAAAACCCTATTTTTGCCTTGTACAGCCTCTCTGGGGTCTGTACGGGCCTTTCGGGGGCTGTGCCGGCCTTCCGGGGGGTCTGTGCAGGCTCCGGTGGTCTGTGCCGGCCTGCCGGGGGGCTGTGACGGCCTGCCGGTGGTCTGTGCAGGCTCCGGTGGGCTGTGCCGGCCTACCGGGGGGCTGTGCCGGCCTGCCGGTGGTCTGTGCAGGCTCCGGGGGGCTGTGCCGGCTTGCCAGGGGGCTGTGCCGGCCTGCCGGTGGTCTGTGCAGGCTCCGGGGGGCTGTGCCGGCCTGCCGGGGGGCTGTGCCGGCCTGCCGGTGGTCTGTGCAGGCTTCGGGGGTCTGTGCAGGCATCGTCCGATGGGACTACAAGTCCCATCGGGCGATGCCTGCTACCATGACAGTGATTGACACATTAGCCAATGATGGGACAGTAGTAGTCCCATCATCCGGCTAATGTGTTGAATGTAAAAAAAAAAAAAAAAATTACATGCTACATACATGCTACATACATACAACATGCATACTACATATATACTACATGTAACATACATACTACATATATACTACATGCAACATGCATACTACATGCATGCTACATACATGCTACATACTACATACATGCTACATTCATACTACATGCATGCTACATACATACTACATGCTACATACATACTACATGCATGCTACATACATACTACATGCTACATACATACTACATACATACTACATGCATGCTACATACATACTACATGCATGCTACATACATACTACATGCTACATACATACTACATACATACTACATATATACTACATGCATGCTACATACATACTACATGCTACATACATACTACATACATACTACATGCATGCTACATACATACTACATGCTACATACATACTACATGCATGCTACATACATACTACATGCTACATACATACTACATACATACTACATGCATGCTACATACATACTACATGCATGCTACATACATACTACATGCTACATACATACTACATATATACTACATGCATGCTACATACATACTACATGCTACATACATACTACATACATACTACATGCATGCTACATACATACTACATGCTACATATATACTACATACATACTACATGCATGCTACATACATACTACATGCATGCTACATACATACTACATGCTGCATACATACTACATACATACTACATGCATGCTACATACAATATATTCATACAATACATACATAGACATACACACAGAGAAAAACAGAGCAGAGAACAACATCCAATAAAAAACAATAATTTATTGATTCAAGTAAATGACAAACAAAAGTATACATATCAATAATGACTTAATAATAAAAAGGAAAAGGAGGGATACAAAGGCCAAAAACAAAGGTACACATGGTGGTCCTGTGACCAAGAGTTATAAAATGTATAAAGCGACAATATAGTATAATAAATCCCGGGCAAAAACCCATGCAGAGTATAATTAATATTGTCCAGAGCATTTAAACAAGTCAAATGCCCCTCAGTATTTAAATATTGTCACTTACTCATGATCGCCAGTATGCCAAAGTGCACCTCTGTGACCCCCTGGAGCGCGTTTCACGTTGAATGCTTTCTCAAAAGGGGTACATATAAATGCCATATCCTTGATGCTTATATAGTGTCATCAATCAGTGCTGGAGTATTTGGGCGCACGCGCCAATGACGTCACCCGCCAAGAACGTTACCTCCCACCCCCGTGGCCGTCACTAGACGGCGCGCATGTAGGTGGAACTCCACCTGCTGACGTCATACACATGCGCGCCAAACTAATACAGATAGCCACGGGGGAAGGTGGGAGGGGCATGAGGCAAAGCGCGCGTGCGCACCATAGCCGCCATTTTGCTGAAGACCAGGGCGGCAGCCATATTGGAGAGGGTGAGAATCAGCCCAAATACACAGAAAAAAAGAAAGAAAGTTAGAATGATCCAATGCTGAAATAGGCCGCGCAGAAATTCCCACGCAGCAATGGCATAAAGTGAGACTACGGACTTTTTTTTTTTAAGTGGCAGAGGAATACAGTGCGGAAGGATACCTACCTTCCATCATTGGATTCCTGTAGCCCGTAGAGAGCGGCAGCATCAGCTGATGCTGCAGTTCTCTACCCAAGATCGTTGTGGGACACACTCGTGGACTGCTTCGGATCATGGGTGAGTATTTTTGTGGTTTGTTATGTTAATATTTATTCCGTAGACGACAATGGCTTCGGGGAACAATGTGACAAGTATTGGTAAGTATGTTACTCTATGTTATATGTACTGTATGTCTATGTATGTATTGTATGTAGCATGCATGTAGTATGTATGTAGTATATATGTGGTATGTATGTAGCATGTAGTATGTATGTAGTATGTATGTAGTATGTATGTAGCATGCATGTAGTATGTATGTAGTATGTATGTAGTATGTATGTAGCATGTAGTATGTATGTAGCATGCATGTAGTATATATGTGGTATGTAGCATGTAGCATGTATGTAGCATGCATGTAGTATATATGTGGTATGTATGTAGCATGTAGTATGTATGTAGCATGCATGTAGTATGTATGTAGTATGTATGTGGTATGTATGTAGCATGCATGTAGTATGTATGTAGTATATATGTGGTATGTATGTAGCATGTAGTATGTATGTAGCATGCATGTAGTATGTATGTAGTATATATGTGGTATGTATGTAGCATGTAGTATGTATGTAGTATGTATGTAGTATGTATGTAGCATGCATGTAGTATGTATGTAGTATGTATGTAGCATGCAGTATGTATGTAGCATGCATGTAGTATATATGTAGTATGTATGTAGCATGTAGTATGTATGTAGCATGCATGTAGTATATATGTAGTATGTATGTAGCATGTAGTATGTATGTAGCATGCATGTAGTATATATGTGGTATGTATGTAGCATGTAGTATGTATGTAGCATGCATGTAGTATGTATGTAGTATGTATGTAGTATATATATATATATTTTTTTTTAAACATTTAACACATTAGCCGGATGATGGGACTACTACTGTCCCATCATTGGCTAATGTGTCAATCACTGTCATGGTAGCAGGCATCGCCCGATGGGACTTGTAGTCCCATCGGACGATGCCTGCACAGACCCCCGGACATCAGCACAGCCCCCCGGCAGGCCGGCACAGCCCCCCGGCAGGCCGGTACAGACCCCCACAGGGTGCACAGACCACCGGCAGGCCGGTACAGACCCCAGGCAGTCCACACAGCCTCCCGGCAGGCCGGCAGAGACCCCCGGAAGGCCCGAAATGACTGCGCATCATGATGCGCACACACCGCGCATCATGATGACGTCATTTCGGCTGTCAATCAACTTTTAACTTCCGATTCCGATGCCCATGCCCGATATTGAAAAAATATCGGATGTCGGTATCGGAATTCCGATACAGCAAGTATCGGCCGATACCCGATACTTGCGGTATCGGAATGCTCAACACTAGTCAGCACTATACTTGGAGAATTCCCTGCAAATTGGACTAAAGTAAATGATGCCATAGTGGTGCCAGTGTTGACATTTCCCCAACTCGTAGTACAAGAAGAAGTGACTCAAGAAAATCCTGAAAATCAGGCAGCAGATGCCACATCAGCAGTGGAGTCAGAGTACCCTCGCCCTGCCAGTGGTGAATCTGTCATGCCCACAGTGAGTAGAAGTGGTCCTAGGAAATCTAGTATCCCTGTGCTACGCAGAACCACCAGTAGTGTATCCAGTACATCACACACTACACCAGTAGTTAGCATCAGGCAACCAGTAAGATCCTCAACCACGCCAGTGTTACGTAGATCTACCCGTACAACTCAAGGTATACCACCCCTCAGATTCCGCATAAGAATAAGTTAAAGCAATGTAAGTGTTAACATGTATATATGTAACTGTTCAAATTTTGTGCCTACAGATATTCTGTAAGAAATTTCCTTGTTGAGCTTTTCCGTTTGTTTGTGACATTTTGGCCACTGGACTAGGTGTGGTCACTAACTTTGTACATAGTTCACCATTTGCCCAAGAATAGACCATGGACGTTGATGCATGGACTTACCATCACAGGACTATTTTTGGAGCCTTTGGTTTTTGTAATATTTCATTTTAATAAATCTTGTACATTTGTATTTGTTATCTGTTTATTATGTTCATATGTTTTTCATCAGCCCAGGAGTGCTGAATTGCACTAGGGGGGAATGTAGCGCCCCCTGGAGTATGGTCGCCACAGTGGCATTACCTTCCTCCTAGGGAGTGTGATGTCAGGCTTGGAAGCAATGGAGGGTCTCTCTGGCAGTTAACAATAATACACAACACAGTTCCCATTCCAGGCCAGCAGAGGGACCTCTGAACCAGAATTGGAGGAGGAGTGCTCTCTGAGGGCCAGGAAGGGAAATTAGTTAGTTAGTGTGAGGAGGGCAAAGAGTGTAGACATGTGGAGAGAAGCTGGAGGTTGAGCTGAGGATAGAGTGCTCTCTCCCAGTGATAGCACATGATCTGGAGCCCGGTCTCCACGGTTGTATGGATACTGAAGGTCCTGCAACAGAAACCAGAGGAATAGGAAGCTGTAAATGCTCTATTCCCACCTAAGACTCGGAGGCACAACAGCGACAGGTGAGCCAAGAGAAATAGAGGGCTACAGCTGTCTGCCATACAAGGTAAATCCAAAAGGGAAGAAGAAGGAGGAATGTCAGTGTGACACAGTACTGCATGTACCTCAAGTCAGCGCTAGAGAGGAGACTACACAACCCATCTGCATAGAGAGATTCCTAAGTTGCTTCCAGGCTAATCATCTCCTGTGCCATCTGTAATCTGGACCCTGGACTGCACTTACAAGTAAAGGTAAAGAAACTACATTCCGCTGTGTCCTTGCCTTCTTCCTGCAACTTCTTCAGCACTGCTACATCTCTGTGCCAAACACTGCACCCTCTTCCCCAACACCTATCTACTCTGCCCTGGGACCAACAGCCCTGCCTGTGGAGGGCTACAACATCTTTGCTGTACTACACCACCTGTCGCAGAGGATCTGTCTGCAGCGTCGGCTTAACACCTTCATTGCCAAACACCACAGGTGGCGTCACGAATCACTCATAAACTTTATTTCATCACTCAAATCCCCTTTTACATGGGCGCCCAGGGCCACGGACCGGGTCACCGCTGCTGTGACAATCCCCTCTGAGAGACCGGCCCCCGGGTGCCCCACAACCCTGGGAGGGCGACCCACATACATGTTATTAAAATTTGTAAGTTCTCTTCCTCATAGTATTATAATTACATGTCAAATTCTTCATCTTTTATTGGTGCTACTTCGGTCATCTTCTGCAGCTAGTGACCTGTCAGATCACTCCAGTGTTTGCTGGGTGACCCGTGAATGGGGTCAGAGCGAGGCTCTCATAGACCTAAACTGAAAGCTTGAGACCATTACTTCTGAGTTCCAGCCAATCTGAAGTTGCGGTGACCAAATGACGGAGTGGGGCTGAAGCTTTGCTAATAAAAGCTGAAGTGATGGCTGGTCAGTATAAGTGTCACAATCCATTTTTGTATCTGTGGCAGCTCTGCATTCTCACATATAAACTTTTTTCCTTTCAGGCCATCGGGGGTTAAAATCAGTTTTCCCCCCGGTGGCCGCTGGTGTAATTGCATTGCTAGGTGAGCTTGCTGATGCAGGTGGTGACCACTCCCACCTTCCTTTTAAAGGTTACCTGGTGCATCAGCTGACTGTTGGTTATACAGGTCTTTTTGGAAACCAACAGTGCTGAAGAAAGGAGCTTTCTGGTGCAGTGATGCTTCAGCTGAATGCTGTTATTGGGTGCCTTACTCTGCTGTGCGGTGCATTGCAGCAGAGTAAGCTAAGTGTTGTTTGTCTAACTTGTCTGTTATGTTTTCCCTTGGTGTTGTATTAGTGCAGCGGTGGGACCAGTGTCCACACTTGCCAATTCCCTACTGAGGGATAGATGAAAGGCAAGTGAGGGCTAAGGTATCCTGCTCGGCAACAGTTTGAAAGAAGCCGTATAGGGATGTCAGGATAGACCATGGCACTGCCTCAGGAGAGTGCAGGAGGTGTTTATTTCCCTGTTCCCTATTGCAGGGCCCACCATTGTAATTGTGTCCCCGATGTTCCCTTGTTTGTTTGCCGTTTAGTGATCGACCGTTTGCTGGGTCATGTCGCACAGGGCCAGTCACTTCGTAACAATAATACTAGGGTAAGGGAACTTAGGTTAGAAACAACACTCCAGCGATGAAATAACTAAAAAATGCTGTATTAATCATAATGGCTATAATCATGCTGTCAATAAATATGAACTATGGAGGAATGTATCCCCCCCACCTGTGCCCGAATATGGTTTAGGACTCCAATTTTTGACAAATCAAATGTATTAAAGTTTTTTAACATGCCAGCAAAACCCCTATATTTCCTCATGTTCAGTGAGTGTTGAAAAGCTGTAAGACTTATTTTGCCATGGAGCAGGAAATTTGTTGTTTTTAGCATTATTTCCAAGTGTTTTGTAATAGTTAAGTTCTTTTTTCTTGTGATGACTGGGGATAACTTATATTATATGACCGGTTTGCCTAGTGGATGGAAGGGGCAATGGTAGCTAATTCATAATGATAAGTAATGGGATATGGTGGCTTGGTCATATTTTTTGCAATTATTTCTTGTTATTTAGTGGACAGAGTACTATTTATACATAGTTATTCTAGGATTGAACAAAAATTGGCCCCTTTGTGGTCTTAGACTAGGGTCATACGAGTGTACAAATAGGTCGAGTGCTATCTAATTTTTTGTCAGCATTTGGACCCCTATTATGCAATAGGGCAGTGCTGATGACCAATTTTTTTCACTGGCAGAATCTGTCTGTGAAAAAAATCACAGCATGTTGTAATTTCACTTTGGAATCAGAAAACAAATGCTCATTCAAGTCTGCAAGGAAGGGAGGAGGGAGCAGGACAATGGAGCTTACCTGCCATGATATATAAAGCGACCCCTACGGGGGGGTCGGTAAGGGAACAGCACAACACACCAACAATGGGATGGAAAAGGGGGGAAGAAGGCCCAACCAATAGAGAAATGAAAGAAGGGACACCCTTGAGCTCAAGCCTGAGCCTGTCCCAGCACTCCCCTAAAGCCCTAAGTGGGTCCTTCCCCTCCACCGCCATCAGGATACCTCGTCCTTAACTGTTCCCTAACTCTGCCCTGGCTAGTGCACTGGCTTGCGAGGGGCGCTAGCCTCAACACTGCAGATATTACCATACAGGGGATAGTGACAAACATGAAAGGGATGAGGAAATAAACACAGCTTTCTCTGCTGAAAAGTACTGCACAGCAGAATGAAGGCACCAGGAAAATGAACCCAGCAGAAGCACCACTGCACCCAGAGAGCTCCTCACTCAAGTTTGGTCACTGAAGATTGCTTTATCACCCACAGTCAGCTGATGCATCAGGTGACCTTTTAAAGGATGGAGGGAGTGGTCACCACCCACATCAGCTGACCAGCAGCACAGCAATTACACCAGATTGCCAGTGGGGGATAAACTGACATTAACCCCTGATGGCCTAAAAGGAAAAAAAGCAACATTTAAACAGAGTGGAACTAGAGCTGCCACAAATCCAAAAGTGGATCGTGACATTATCTCATTGGAAGTGTGTCGGTCAAAATTGATCTGGAGTTCCTCCTGAGGGTGCCGTTTCCACTGGTGAGCACAGGATAATAGACAGAAGAACAGGGAAAAATTCCGACACAGCCATCCAGGGATAAAAGGTAAATTCTTTATTTGAACGTAGTTAAAACACTAAAAGGTGAGGCCTTGTATCTGACACGTTTCAGGTGTTTAACCCCTTCACTACCAAGGGTGGTTTGCACGTTAACTCCCGGGCCAATTTTTACAATTCTGACCACTGTCCCTTTATGAGGTAATAACTCTGAAACGCTTCCATGGATCCCGGTGATTCTGACATTGTTTTCTCGAGACATATTTTACTTCATGCTAGTGGTAAAATTTCAATCAAATAACTTGTGTTTATTTGTGAAAAAAACAGAAATTTGGCAAAAAATTTAAAAATTTTGCAATTTTCCAACTTTGAATTTTTACGCCCTTAAATCACAGAGATACGGCACACAAAAAACTTAATAAATAACATTTCCCACATGTTTACTTTACATCAGCACAATTTTGGAACCAAAATTTTTTTTTTAAGTTATAAGGGTTAAAAGCTGACCAGCGATTTCTCATTTTTGCAACACCATTTTATTTTTACGGACCACATCACATTTGAAGCCACTTTGAGGGGTCTATATGATAGAAAATACCCCAAAGTGACACCATTCTAAATAATGCACCCCCTAAGGTGCTCAAAACCACATTCAAGAAGTTTATTAACCCTTCTGGTGCGTCACAGGAATTTTTTTGAATATTTTTTAAAAAATGAACATTTAACTTTTTTTCACAAAAAAATATTTCAGGTTCAATTTTTTTTATTTTACCAAGGGTAACAGGAGAAATTGGACTGCAAAAGTTATTGTGCAGTTTGTCCTGAGTACCCTGTTACCTGATATGTGGGGGGGAACCACTGATTCGGCGCATGGCAGAGCTCAGAAGGGAAGGAGCGCCGTTTGACTTTTTCAATGCAAAGTTGGCTGGAATAAACAGTGGAAACCCCCCAAAAGTGACCCCATTTGGGAAACTAGACCCCCCAAGGAACTTATCTAGATATGTGGTGAGAACTTTGATCCCACAAGGGATTCACAGAAGTTTATAAGGTACAGCGGTACAATTAAAAAATCATATTTTTTCCACAAAAATGATCTTTTCACCCCCAATTTTTATTTTCCCAAGGGTAACAGGACCCTAAAAGTTATTCTACAATTTGTCCTGAGTACGCTGATACCCCATATGTGGGTGTAAATGACTATTTGGGCGCATGGCAGAGCTCAGAAGGGAAGCAGCGCCATTTGACTTTTTTGGCTGGAATTGAGATCGTACACCATGTCGCGATTGGAAATCCCCTGATGTACCAAAACAGTGGAAACCCCCACAAATGACACCATTTTGGAAACTAGACCCCCCCAAGGAACTTATCTAGATGTGTGGTGGGAACTTTGAACCCCCAAGGGCTTCACAGAAGTTTATAACGTACAGCCGTACAATTAAAAAATCATATTTTTTCCACAAAAATGATCTTTTCACCCTCAATTCTTATTTTTCCAAGGGTAAAAGGACCCTAAAAGTTATTGTGCAATTTGTCCTGAGTACGCTGATACCCCACATGTGGGGGTAAACCACTATTTGGGCGCATGGCAGAGCTCGAAAGGGAAGCATCGCCATTTGACGTTTTTGGCTGAAATTGAGATAGGACACCATGTCGCGTTTGGAAAGCCCCTGATGTACCAAAACAGTGAAAACCCCCCACAAATGACACCATTTTGTAAACTAGACCCCCCAAGGAACATATCTAGATGTGTGGTGAGCACTTTGAAACCCCCCCCAGTGCTTCACAGAAGTTTATAACGCCCAGGCGTGAAAATAAAAAAATCGTATTTTTTCCACAAACATGATCTTTTAGTCACCAATTTTTTTATTTTCCCAAGGGTACCAGGAGAAATTGGACCCCAAAAGTTGTTGTCCAATTTGTCCTGAGTACGCTGATACCCCATATGTGGGAGAAAACTACTGTATGGGCACACGTCAGGGCTCGGAAGGGAAGTAGTGTCGTTTTGGAATGCAGACTTTGATGGAATGGTCTGCGGGAGTCATGTTGCTTTTGGAGAGCCCCTGATGTACCTAAACAGTGGAAACCCCCCACAAGTGACCCCATGATGGAAACTATACCCCCTAAGGAACTTATCTAGATGTGTGGTGAGCACTTTGAACCCCCCCAGTGCTTCACAGAAGTTTATAACGACCGGGTGTGAAAATAAAAAAATCGTATTTTTTCAACAAACATTATCTTTTAGTCCCCATTTTTTTATTTTCCCAAGGGTAACAGGAGAAATTGGACACCAAAAGTTGTCTAATTTGTCCTGAGTATGCTGATACCCCATATGTGGGAGAAAACTACTGTATGGGCATACGTCGGGGCTCGGAAGGGAAGTAGAGACGTTTTGGAATGCAGACTTTGATGGAATGGTCTGCGGGTGTCATATTGCCTTTGGAGAGCCCCTAATGTACCTAAACAGTGGAAACCCACCACAAATGACCCCATTTTGGAAACTAGACCCCCTAAGGATCTTATCTAGATGTGTGGTGAGCACTTTGAACCCCCAAGGGCTTCACAAAAGTTTATAATGCCCGGGCATGAAAATAAAAAAATCGTATTTTTTCCACAAACATGATCATTTAGTCCAAAACTTTTTTATTTTCCCAAGGGTAACAGGAGAAATTGGACCCCAAAAGTTGTTATCCAATTTGTCCTGAGTACGCTGATACCTCATATGTGGGAGAAAACTACTGTATGGGCACACGTCGGGGCTCAGGAGGGAATTAGTGACGTTTTGGAATGCAGACTTTGATGGAATGGTCTGCGGGTGTCATGTGCGTTTGGAGAGCCCCTGATGTACCTAAACTATTGAAACTTCCCACAAGTGACCCCATTTGGGAAACTAGACCCCCCACGGAACTTATCTAGATGTGTGGTGAGCACTTTGAACCCCCAAGTGCTTCACAGAAGTTTATAACGCCCGTGCGTGAAAATAAAAAAAATCATTTTTTTTCCACAAAAATGATATTTTTGCCCCCAATTTTTTATTTTCCTAAGGGTAACAGGAGAAATTGGACCCCAAAAGTTGTTTTACAATTTGTCCTGAGTAGGCTGATACCCCATATGTGGGGGTAAAGCACTGTTTGGGCGCATGGCAGGGCTTGGAAGGGAGGGAGCATGGTTTGACTTTTTCAACGCAGAATTGGCTGGAATTGAGATCAAGCGCCATGCTGCATTTGGAGAGCACCTGATGTGCCCAAACAGTGGAAACCCCCCAATTATAACTCCAACCCTAACCCAACACACCCCTAACCCTAATCTCAGCCCTAACTCTAGCCCTAGCCCTAACCCTAGCCCTAGCCCTAACCCTAATGGGAAAATGGAAATAAATACATTTTCTATTAATTTTATTATTTTTCCCTAATTAAGGGGGTGATAACGCGGGGTTTCATTTACTATTTATGGCGGTTTTTATGTTTGGCAGCTGTCGCACGCTAAAAGACGCTTTTTATTGTAAAAATAGTTTTTGCATCACCACATATTGAGAGCTATAATTTTTCCATATTTTGACCCACCGAGTCATGTGAGATCTTATTTTTTGCGGGACGATTTGACGTTTTTATTGGTACCATTTTCGGGCACGTGATATCTTTTGATCGCTTTTTATTACGATTTTTGGGACGCAGAATGAACATAGACCAGCGTTTCATGAATTTCTTTTGGGGGGGTGCGTTTACACCGTTCCGCGGGTGGTAAAATTGATAAAGCGCTTTTATTCTTCGGGTCAGTACGGTTACGGCGATACCTCATTTAGGTCGTTTTTTTATGCTTTGTCAGTTTTATGCAATGAAAACAATTTTATATAAAACATAATTATTTTTGCATCGCTTTATTCTGCGAGCTATAACTTTTTTATTTTTTTGCTGATGAAGCTGTATGGCAGCTCGTTTTTTGCAGGACAAGATGACGTTTTCAGCGGTAGCATGGATATTTATATGCGTCTTTTTGATCGCGCGTTATTGCACTTTTTGTTCGGCGGTATGATAATAAATCATTATTTTTTGCTTCGTTTTTTATTTTTATTTTGAAGTGGTTTGCTAAAGGGGTTAAGTAATGGAATAGTTTTATAGGGAGGGTCATTACAGATGCGGCGATACCAAATATGTGTACTTTTATTGTTTTGGTTTTTTTTATTTCCAAAAAATGAATTTATTTGGGAATATTTTTTTTTAATTTATTTAGCGATTTTTTTTTAAATTATTTTTACGCTTTTTTTTTTTTTTTTTAACTTTATTACATTGTCCCAGGTGGGACATCACTGTCCTGTGACAGATCGCTGATCTGTCACATCACAGATCACTGTGACAGATCAGTGATCTGTCACAGGCACTGTACAGGCTTTCCTCATGCCTGCGCTTTGCAGGCATGAGGAAGCCTGCTCCCTGCAGGCCCCCAAGGGTCCCCGTCGCCATCTTGGATTCGGGGGCCTGCAGGGAAGGAGCCCCCCGCAGCAGCGCTGCACATTGCGCTGCTGTGGGGGCTCAGGGAAGCAAAAAAGGGAGCCCCCTCCCTGCCGATGCTTCCCTTTAACCCCCGGTACACCGCGATCGTGTTTGATCGCGGTGTGCAAGGGGTTAACGTGTCGGGGGCAGTCCGTGACCGCCCCTGACACATTGTGCCGGGTGTCAGCTGTGATAATCAGCTGACACCCGGCCGCGATCAGCGGCGCTCACCACGTGGGCGCCGCTGATCGCTATGATGTAATATTCCGTCCATGGAAATTAGGTCCAGGGTCACATGGACTGAATATTACGTCCATTGTAGGTAAGGGGTTAAAACACCCTTAGTCATAGGCTAATTCAAGTCTCTGGGTGTGTAGAAAACATCAGACTGCACTCCGATGTCATCGGAGTGCAGTCCAATTTCCACAGACTCAGACAATGGAGAAGATCAATAAATGTTGTTCTCGGTATTTTCCTCTCAGTGTGCGCCCATGCTCTGATCAAAGAGTTTGCTTCAAAGGTAATTAGCGTAATTGGCTGGATTTTCTGTGATGAGAGAATTTATGGTTGTCTTACCATAGCCTAACATAGTGGTTTTGATAAAAGTGGAAGTACAGTCCGATTTCTGCAGACTCACACAATGGACAAGATCGAGAAATTTTGTTTTCATCTGCTCCTCACAGTGTGGTACAGTTTACTTATCGGAGAAAATCGCATCACACATGCATCATAGTTTGATCAGAGTGTCATTAGCATAATCTAACCTATTATCTCTATGGCCGTGTGACCTTGACCTTCGTTTGTGTTTAATTCTGTCATCATTGTTTAATGGCTTTTTAAAACTGTTCATTTGCATTTTTATTTCAATCTTGGATTGTGTTGATATCAATTTCTACTGTTGATGTTTTAAATTGAGATTTTGGTCTGATATACAGGAATGTTCACCGAGCAACTTTCCAGTTCCAATTTGTATTGTTTCATTTTATTTCAAGCAGCTTGTGATTTAGTAATAACCTATGTGTTAGAATTTGTATGTATCATGAACATCAGACATCTACATTTCTAAATACTGTTTTCTGGCCACTTTATAGAAATGTGTGCTCATAGGGGTTGTTTATAAACATTGCTATAATTGTCATAAATTGGTCATGTTGATTAAGCACCTGCAAGGCAATTTAGCGTGCCTAATCTGAAAGGTCTGTGCATTATAATCTGGCCAGTAGAAATGAGGTTTTGCCTTGGAATAATTTACTATTCACTTCAGCAGGCTTGTTTAGAATGAAAAAGGGTGATATAATGAGTCAAAAATAAATATATAAGCAGGTAAATATAAATCTTAAAGGAATCAGGGTAGTTTTTTAACCCCTTCCTGACATCCAACGTACTATCCCGTCCATGGGACCCGGGCCCCTATGCCCATGGACGGGATAGTACGTCTCAGCGATCAGCGGCGCCCACGTGGTGAGCGCCGCTGATCGCGGACGGGTGTCAGCTGATTATCACAGCTGACACCCGGCACAATGTGTCAGGGGCGGTCACGGACCGCCCCCGACACGTTAACCCCTTGCACACCGCGATCAAACATGATCGCGGTGTACCGGGAGTTAAAGGGAAGCATCGGCAGGGAGGGGGCTCCCTCCGTGCTTCCCTGAGCCCCCCACGGCAGCGCAATGTGCAGCGCTTCTGCGGGGGACTCTTTCCCTACAGGCCCACGGATCCAAGATGGCGACGGGGGCCTTCGGGGGCCTGCAGGAAGCTGGCTTTCTCACTGCCTGCAAAGCGCAGGCATGAGGAAGCCTTCGGCACTGCCTGTGACAGATCGCTGATCTGTCACAGTGATCTGTGATGTGACAGATCAGCGATCTGTCACAGGACAGTGATGTCCCACCTGGGACTATGTAATAAAGTAAAAAAAAATTAAAAAAAAGTGTAAAAATAATTTTAAAAAAATCGCCAAATAAATTAGTAAAAAAAAAATATTCCCCAATAAATTCATTTTTTGAAAAAAAACCAAAAAACAATAAAAGTACACATATTAGGTATCACCGCGTCCGTAACAACCCGCCCTATAAAACTGTCCCATTAGTTAACCCCTTTAGCGAACCCCTTAAAAAATAAAAATAAAAAACGAAGCAAAAGATAATGATTTATTATCATACCGCCAAACAAAAAGTGTAATAACACGCGATCAAAAAGACACATATAAATATCCATGGTACCGCTGAAAACGTCATCTTGTCCCGCAACAAACGAGCTGTCACACAGCATCATCAGCGAAAAAATAAAAAAGTTATAGCTCGCAGAATAAAGCGATGCAAAAATAATTATTTTTTATATAAAATAGTTTTCATTGCATAAAATCGATAAAACACAAAAAAACGACCTAAATGAGGTATCGCTGTAACCGTACTGACCCGAAGAATAAAACTGCTTTATCAATTTTACCGCACACGGTGCGGTGTAAACGCACTCCCCCAAAAGAAATTCATGAAACGCTGGTTTTTGTTCATTCTGCGTCCCAAAAATCGGAATAAAAAGCGATCAAAAAATGTCACGTGCCCGAAAATGCACTAAAAAGCGTCTTTTAGCGTGCGACAGCTGCCAAACATAAAAACCGCCATAAATAGTAAATCAAACCCCCCGTTATCACCCCCTTAGTTAGAGAAAAATAATAAAATAAAAAAAAATGTATTTATTTCCATTTTTCCATTAGGGCTAGGGTTAGGGTTAGGTTTAGGGCTAGGGTTAGGGCTAGGTTTAGGGCTAGGGTTAGGGTTAGGGCTGAGATTAGGGTTAGGGGTGTGTTGGGGTTGGGGTTGGAGTTAGAATTGGGGGTTTCCACTGTTTGGGCACATCAGGGGCTCTCCAAATGCAACATTGCGTCTGATCTCAATTCCAGCCAATTCTGAGTTGAAAAAGTCATATGGTGCTCCTTCCCTTCCAAGCTCTGCCATGCGCCCAAACAGTGTTTTACCCCCACATGTAAGGTATCAGCCTACTCAGGACAAATTGCAAAACAATTTTTGGGGTCCAATTTCTCCTGTTACCCTTAGGAAAATAAAAAATTGGGGGCAAAAATATCATTTTTGTGGAAAAAATGATTTTTTTATTTTCACGTCCGAGCGTTATAAACTTCTGTGAAGCACTTGGGGGTTCAAAGTGCTCACCACACATCTAGATAAGTTCCGTGGGGGGGTCTAGTGTCCAAAATGGGGTCACTTGTGGGGAGTTTCAATAGTTTAGGTACATCAGGGGCTCTCCAAACGCACATGACACCCACAGACCATTCCATCAAAGTCTGCATTCCAAAACGTCACTGCTTCCCTTCCGAGCCCCGACATGTGTCCATACAGTAGTTTTCTCCCACATATGGGGTGTCAGCGTACTCATGACAAATTGGACAACAACTTTTGGGGTCCAATTTCTCCTGTTACCCTTGGGAAAATGAAAAAATTGGGGACTAATTGATCATGTTTGTGGAAAAAATACGATTTTTTTATTTTCATGCCCTGGCATTATAAACTTCTGTGAAGCCCTTGGGGGTTCAAAGTGCTCACCTCACATCTAGATAAGTTCCTTAGGGGGTCTAGTTTTCAAAACGGGGTCATTTGTGGGGGGTTTCCACTGTTTAGGTATATTAGGGGCTCTCCAAAGGCAACATGACACCCGCAGACCATTCCATCAATGTCTGCATTCCAAAACGTCACTACTTCCCTTCCGAGCCCTGACGTGTGTCCATACAGCAGTTTTCTCCCACATATGGGGTGTCAGCGTACTCAGGACAAATTGGACAACAACTTTTGGGGTTCAATTTCTCCTGTTACCCTTGGGAAAATAAAAAAATTGGGGACTAATTGATCATGTTTGTGGAAAAAATACGATTTTTTTATTTTCATGCCCTGGCATTATAAACTTCTGTGAAGCCCTTGGGGGTTCAAAGTGCTCACCTCACATCTAGATAAGTTCCTTAGGGGGTCTAGTTTTCAAAATGGGGTTATTTGTGGGGGGTTTCCACTGTTTAGGTACATTAGGGGCTCTCCAAAGGCAACATGACACCCGCAAACCATTCCATCAATGTCTGCATTCCAAAACGTCACTACTTCCCTTCCGAGCCCCGACGTATGCCCATACAGTAGTTTTCTCCCACATATGGGGTATCAGCATACTCAGGACAAATTGGACAACTTTTGGGGTCCAATTTCTCCTGTTACCCTTGGGAAAATAAAAAAAATGGTGACTAAAAGATCATGTTTGTGGAAAAAATACAAATTTTTTATTTTCACGCCTGGGCATTATAAACTTCTGTGAAGCCCTTGGGGGTTCAAAGTGCTCACCACACATCTAGATAAGTTCCTTGGGGGGTCTAGTTTACAAAATGGTGTCATTTGTGGGGGGTTTCCACTGTTTAGGTACATCAGGGGTTTTCCAATCGCGACATGGTGTCCGATCTCAATTCCAGCCAAAAACGTCAAATGGCACTGCTTCCCTTCCGAGCTCTGCCACGCGCCCAAATAGTGGTTTACCCCCACATGTGGGGTATCTGCGTACTCAGGACAAATTGCACAATAACTTTTAGGGTGCTGTTACCCATGGAAAAATAAGAATTGAGGGTGAAAAGATCATTTTTGTGGAAAAAATATGATTTTTTAATTGTACGGCTTTATGTTATAAACTTCTGTGAAGCCCTTGGGGGTTCAAAGTTCTCACCACACATCTAGATAAGTTCCTTAGGGGGTCTAGTTTCCAAAATGGGGTCACTTGTAGCGGGTTTCCACTGTTTAGGTACATCAGGGACTCTCCAAACGTGACATGGCGTCCGATCTGAATTCCAGCCAATTTTGCTTTGAAAAAGTCAAACGGCGCTCCTTCCATTCTGAGCTCTGCCATGCGCCGAAACAGTCGTTCCCCCCCACAAATCAGGTATCAGCGTACTCAAGACAAATTGCACAATAACTTTTGCAGTCCAATTTCTCCTGTTACCCTTGGTAAAATAAAAAAAATTGAACCTGAAGTATTTTTTTTGTGAAAAAAAGTTAGATGTTCATTTCTTTTTAAATATTCAAAAAAATTCCTGTGACACACCTAATGGGTTAATAAACTTCTTGAATGTGGTTTTGAGCACCTTAAGGGGTGCAGTTTTTAGAATGGTGTCACTTTTGGGTATTTTCTTTCATATAGACCCCTCAAAGTGGCTTCAAATGTGATGTGGTCCTAAAAATAAAATGGTGTTGTAAAAATGAGAAATTGCTGGTCAAATTTTAACCCTTATAACTTCCTAACAAAAAAAAATTTTGGTTCCAAAATTGTGCTGATGTAAAGTAAACATGTGGGAAATGTTAGTTATCAAGTTTTTGTGTGCCGTATCTCTGTGATTTAAGGGCATAAAAATTCAAAGTTGGAAAATTGCGAAATTTTCAAAATTTTTGCCAAATTTCCATTTTTTTCACAAATAAACGCAAGTTATTTGAGTGAAATTTTACCACTAACATGAAGTACAATACGTCACGAGAAAACATTGTCAGAATCACCGGGATCCATGGAAGCGTTCCAGAGTTATGACCTCATAAAGGTAAAGTGGTCAGAATTGTAAAAATTGGCCCGGTCATGAACGTGCAAACCACCCTTGGGGGTGAAGGGGTTAAAGAGTCACAGTTGTTATTTTCATTTGTACTTCATAAATCAATTTTACACATGAAGATAAGCAACTTTGCAATATATCTTAACAGAGAAATGTGCTTCTTTCTCCTCCTGGATTAATTTTTCACTTTCATTTCACAAGTGAAAACTGTAAGATCTGTCTTCTTTGAAGACAGATTTTCACATTACTGAGATAGGAGATTAAAAACATTCTGTAGCAATTTTTCCTGAAATGTCAGTTATAGTGCACCATAGAAGCTCATTGGCACCAACTGCCATCTACTATTTCAGTAATGAGAAAATCTGTTTTTATTGAAGACTTGGCAATTGGAAATTTTGAGAATGAACGATCCGTTCAGAAGGAGAAAGAAGTAGTTTTTCCTAATAAGATATATTAAAAAGCTTCTAATTTTCAAGTGTACTATTGTTTTATGAAAAAAAAACAGTGGTTCCAAGTGTTGAGCGATACCTTCCGATATCGGGAAATATCGGATTGGATCGGACCGATACCCCAAAAATATTGGGTATCACCGATTCCGATACTGGAAACAAATGCAAGTCAATGGGACACAAATATCGGAATGAAAATAAACCCTTTCTTTCCTTGCATATCCAGTTTGGGAGGGGGGAAGAGTGTGGGCGGTGCGTAGGCGGAGACTGTGCGTGTCTGTGTGTGTGGGCGGGGTCTGTGTGGGCCTGCCGGGGGTCTGTGTGGGCCTGCCGGGGGTCTGTGTGGGCCTGCCGGGGGTCTTTGTGTCTGTGTGCAGGCATCTTCCGATGGGACTACAAGTCCCATCAGGCTATGCCTGCTACAATGACAGTGATTGACACATTAGCCAATGATGGGACACTGGTAGTCCCATCATCCGTCTAATGTGCTTAATGTAAAAAAAAAAAACCACAAACATACATACTACATACATACTACATACATACTGCATACATACAACATACATACTACATACATACTACATACATACTACATACAATACATTCATACAATGCATACATATAGACATACAGTACAAATAACATAGAGTACATACTCACCATCACTTGTCACTTTGATCCCCGAAGCCAGTGTCATCTGTAAAAATATCAAAATAACAAACAAACAATATACTCCCTGATCCGCAGAAATCCACGAGTGTCCCACGACGATCTCCCGTGGAGAACAGCAGCATCAGCTGATGCAACCGCTCTCTAGGAGCTCCAGGAATACAATGACGGGTGGAAGGTATCCTTCCACACTGTATTCCTCCGCCACTGTAAAAAAATAGTCCCTAGTATCACTTTTGGCATTGCTGTGTGAGAAAGTTCCCACACAGCTTTTGCCATAATGTGAGGCCAGTGAACTATAGTAATCTCTCAGTGATGCACTGCAGGAGCCATTGTCTCCTGTCAGTGTGTCACTGAAGGCCCTATAGATGTCACTGTTCTTTAGGGGAGATCGTCGTGGGACACTCGTGGATTTCTGCGGATCAGGGAGTATATTGTGTTATGAATGAGTCACCAGAGGAGGAAAAAACAAAAATGCAAGCTAAGTCCAGAAAACCAGAGAGGTTGGTAGCTAGCGGAGTGCAGACCCCTGATCCTATTCACAACAACTAACAGTAGCCGTGGAGCGTTCCTGCGGTGGTCCTAGATGCCTCTTCACAGCCGGAGAACTACATAAGCCTAAAGAAAGAAAGGGGAAATCTAAACTGCCCCAGAGCAGACCCCAAAGCAATAGACAGCCCCCAACATGTATTGTCAGTGAAAACAGATGAAAACACAAACACAGACAGAAAGAGAGGCAGAGCAAATGATGGGGCCCAACTAATTAGATAGGAAAGGACAGAAAAGATGCTGGCTGCAATCCGCAAAAACCCTACCAAAAATGTCCCAACACGTCTGATAGGAAAAATGGCCCTGACGTCACTAGACTTCAAAATCCCTATATCAGCACTCCGATATATTCTGAAGACAGAGCAAAAGAGATTGAACCGATCAGGGACAAAAATGGAAATTCAGCAGAGCCCCAGCCGGGGCTGGCAGAACACAAAACTAAGCAAATCAGACAAAATCTCATGGAACAATAACAGAGCAAAACTTAGCTTTAGAAGACAGGAACTGAACTGGAGGCCAGAGCTCAGAGCAGAGAAATCACCAGCAACGCTACAGGGCGTTGGCTGCCTTATATCCACTCAGAGATTCCGGATGTCCAATCGCAATCCACCTGTTCAGGTGACAGGTTTCTCCCATCCAAATCAGTTTCACCACCTCCTTTCACCAGCAGAGGGAGTTCATCGGACATCAAAGGTGAACAAGAAAATGAGCTCACAACAATATTGGTTGTTTGTTATTTTAATATTTTTTACAGATGACACTGGCTTTGGGGATCAAAGTGACAAGTGATAGTGAGTATGTACTCTATGTTATATGTACTGTATGTCTATATGTATGCACTGTATGAATGTATGAATGTATTGTATGTTGTATGTAGTATGTTGTATGTATGTTGTATGTATGTAGTATGTATGTAGTATGTATGTTTGTGGGTTTTTTTTTCATTCAACACATTAGCCGGATGATGGGACTACTACTGTCCCATCATTGGCTAATGTGTCAATCACTGTCATTGTAGCAGGCATAGCCCGATGGGACTTGTAGTCCCATTGGAAGATGCCTGCTCACAGACACAAAGACCCCCGAGAGGCCCGCACAGACCCCCGGCAGCCTGCACAGACCCCCGGCAGCCTGCACAGACCCCCGGCAGCCCGCACAGACCCCCCCAGCAGGCCCGCACAGACCCCCGGCAGGCCCGCACAGACCCCCGGCAGCCCGCACAGACCCGCGGCAGGCCCGCACAGATCTCCGGCGGCCCGCACAGACCCCCGGCAGCCCGCACAGACCCCCGGCCGGCCAGTACAGACCCCCGGCAGGCCCGCACAGACCCCCCACGGTCACGCACAGACCTCGCCCGCACACACAGACATGCAGTCTCTGCACACGCACCGCGCACACTCCATTATAACGCATCATGATGACATCATTTCAGCATGCCTAACAGGATGTGCCCACACTTCTTAGGATCCTCAACTGGCTCATTGCATTATGGGAACTTCCGATTCCGGTATTCGATATTGTAGAAATATCGGAACTCAGTATCGGAAACTCCGATACCGCGAATATCGGCCGATACCCGATATTTGCAGTATCGGAATGCTCAACACTACTGGTTACTCTTTACATAAACATTTCACTAAACTCCACTGTTTTGGCCAATTATCTCCCCATGCACCACCATATGGTTATTAAAAAGTAGTAAATAGTGATGAGCGAACATGCTCAGATAACGTCTTAACCGAGCATGCTCGGGAGTTATTTGAGCATCTGGGAGTGCTCGGACATTATGTTAGAGTCCCTGCGACCCAGGTGTACCCAAAATTGCTCTCCATCACGATCTGTTGCCAGAGCCTGGGTCTGTACTATCCACCATCAAGTAAAGGAAAAGAAAACTGCAGTCCTTGTAGTGATCACTTGTGCACTGGGGCCCAGCTCCACCTGTGGGGAGCAGAACCATCCCAGCTGCATCACTATCAGCCCCAGCGGTCTCCTTTTGCAGCGTCGGCCATCTGTTGCCGAACACCACAGATGGCGTCACGTTAAATCCCATATACATATTCCCCATTTTATGGCACAGCCAGGGCCACGGAGTCTAGTCACGGCCCCGTGACTTCCCCAAAGAACTGTCTGACCTGATTCTGAGTACCCCATGGCCCTGGTGGACATGCCATTTTGGCGTCACAAACAGGATTTCGTAGCCCGGCATTACTGGGTACTGTGTGCCATAGACTTTATTGAACTGTATAATAGCTGTGATTACTGCGCCACACAGCGTGATGAAAGCAGGAGGCCCCAACCTGGAAAACCCTGGGAGCTCAATCGATCCCGCCTGCAGAGCAGCCGCTTACTACAGTAACGATACCCAGAGCTTGGCTGAGGTGTACTAGGAGGGAAGGAGATGCTCCATCTAGGAGAGGATCCAGGGGCGGGTGCGGCCGCTTCCAACGTAATGCCTTTATCCAGGCCATGTATCCCAGTACCCAGGGGAGTCGCACACCCTGAGCGACTATAAGGAGAGACTGCATAGTTTATTCAAAGTGTACCCCCTGTCAGAGAGCCAAAAAGTCAGCATCCTTATTGGCCAGCTCACTGGTGCGGCCCAGAGGGAGGTGAAGTCCTGGCTGGACACCGACAAAAGAACTGTTAGGCAAATCCTGGCACGGCTGAAAGATACTCTTGACACCTGCACAGCAGCGGAGATTAAAATGAAATTCTACGGGTGCAAACAAAGGGCGCAGGGCAGTGTATGGGACTATGCCCTAAACCTGCATGAGGCGCTGCAGGTCATTAAACAGATAGACCCCGACAGTGTACGAGACGAGGACAGATTGCTAACCGAGCAGTTTACTGAGGGGCTCTTGTCTACCACTCACCGGACACAGCTGCACATTATGGCCCTGCAAAACCCTGACCTGGACTTTGCACAATTTAAAGACCGGGCCATCTGGGTGCTGCGAGAACCAACCCCAAGTGGCACTGCACCCCTCCAGCGCCCAGCTATCAAATACCATCAGGAGGTGGCGTCTTCTTCCCCAACACCCATGAGGGCCGATGCGCAGACCTTAGATAATGGCTCCTCTGCAGGTTTTCGTCTCCAGGTCGAGGAGCTGACCTAAAGTGTGGCTGCACTAACCAAAACTGTGCCGCTGCAACAAGGCGGGGCACATCGCAAGATTCTGTAATTTAAACAAGCAACTCCTGGGACAGAAGGCCAACCCCCAGGAGTAAGACGACTGGGCCCACAAAGCTGGCGAGACAAGTATGTGTCCTGCCTGTTGTGCTTGATGGCATCCCAATGAATGCTTTATTGGACTCCGGCTCCCAGGTGACAATGATACCATATATCATTTTTTAAATGGTATTGGGCTGATTCAGACATTACTCGCAGCCCAGATGAACACTTTAACATCTTTGCTAGCAATGGTCAGCCCTTGCCTCAGGTGGGGTATAAGGAGGTCATCATCAAGGTTGGCCGAGTAGAATTGCAGTCGCAAGGTTTGATTATAGTTGACATAGACAGACAAGAATGCCATCCTATGATTACTCTAGGCACCAATGTAATAGAGAATTGTCTTGGAGAAATTATTGTTTTGTTGCAACAGGTAGCCGAGACCGCCAGTTCCAGTCAGCAGCGTGTCCTGCAAAAGGAAATCAGAGCCCTGATGCAGAGACAACAGGTAGAGTTGTCTGGTGGAGAAGTCGGCAGTGTCAGAGTGAGTGATCCATTCCCCATTTCAATACTCCATAAGAGTGAAATGTTGATTTGGTGTCAGGCAGCAATAGGCCTCAGGGGTCAAGATTACCAGGCCCTGGTAGAACCCGTGTACTCTGATAGTAGACCCACCATCCTGACAGCCAGAGTGGTAGTCGATGTCCACAAGGGGAGAGTACCGATACGCATCCTGAATTTTTGGGAGAAAGATGTCCATTTACCCCGGTATACCACCCTTCCTAAGCTGTTCACTGTCAGTAATAATGCAATAAAGGCCATGGTACCCTTGCTTCCGTACGACCAGGTGGAGGACAATGGCTCTGAGGGGCAGCTGGAGTATTGTCATCAGAAGCTACACATAGGTACTGACTCCACCCCTTCACACCAAAAGCATGTGATTTACCTAGTGTTGAGCATTCCGATACCGCAAGTATCGGGTATCGGCCGATATCAGCGGTATCGGAATTCCGATACTTAATTCCGATACTTTTTTCATATCGGATTCCGGGATCGGAATCGGAATAGGAAGTTCCCATCATGCTATGAGCCTGCTTGCTTTGATTAAGCCAATGGGAATCCTCCGAAGTGTGGGCACATCCTGTTAGGCATGTAGGCATGTTAACTATTGGCATGGCTGTGATTGGCTGCCGAAATGATGTCATGATGCACTATAAAAGCCACCGCAGCCGCCATTTCTGGTCACTCTGCTGTGAATTCAGTTAGGGACAGGCTGCTGTAGAAGACTGTGAGGGACAGTTAGAAATAGCGATTCTAAAAACAATATTGTGCTTTATCCAGGCTACATAAACCACCACTGTAGCTTGCTTTTCCCTAGCAGCGCTGTTTTCACAGCTGTCTGCAAGGGCTGTGTGAGTGCAGCTCACGCTGTGGAGTGGGTCCTGCAGCCACGTCAGGCTGTAGGCCACCCAGTGTGATCACTGCTGCCTCATACATCTTTTATTTTTTGAGCTGCATTTTTTAAATAATTTCAATCTAGTGTGCTTCCATCCGTATCCATATACGTTGGTTGCAAACACTAGTAGTAGACAGCGGAGCCTTTCTGCAGCCTTTCAGTGCTAGTGTCCACTTTGCTGCACTGTTCACGGCTGTCTGAGAGGTCTCTGACTGTGTGTGAGTGCAGCTCATGCTGAGTAGTGTGTCCTGCAGCTACGTCTGGCTGTAGGACGCTCAGCGTGCGTCACTGCCTCACACATATTTTTATTTGAGTGCAGCTCATTTTTTCTTCTATTAGTGTGCATCCATCCGTCTCCATCTACGGTGGTTGCAAACACTATATAGGAGTACACAGCGGAGCCTTTCTGCAGCCTGTCAGTGCCAGTGCCCACTTAGCTGCACTGTTGACGGCTGTCTGAGAGGTCTCTGACTGTGTGTGAGTGCAGCTCACGCTGAGTAGAGTGTCCTGCAGCTACGTCTGGTTGTAGGACGCTCAACGTGCGTCACTGCCTCACACATATTTGTCTCTGAGTGCAGCTCATTTTTTCTTCTCCTATTAGTGTGCATCCATCCGTATCCATCAACATTGGTTGGTTGCAAACACTATATAGGAGTAGATAGAGGAGCCTTTTTTTCTGGCTTGTGCCCTGCCGGCGCAGCCAGATTAGTATTACCCAATTTTTTTGGAGCCTCATCTTTTGCATTGTAGGTTACCTGCCTGCATTGTAATAGCTCCAAAAAGTTGGTGATACTATCAGTTTCAATTCTTTGTTCTCATACTTTGAGTTTGTTTCAAACAAAGAAACCACATAAAAAGTTCACCAAACACTACATTTTGAACTTGTGTAGGCCACATCAGCTCCTATTAAAGTCTAGTCCACACACACACACTTCATAAAATTAGTGTTTCTTGTACCTGTAACCAGCTGTTCAGGAATAAGCACACTAAGGCCCCCCTTTGTCCTTTTTTGCCTATCTTAAGCAGTCTTGCAAGATGAAGAAGGCAGGGAGTAAGGCGCGGGGGCGTGGGCGTGGGCGTGGAGTTTCAGCAGGGAGAGGACGTGGGGATTCTGCAGGGAGAGGACGTGGGGATTCTACAGGTAGAGGACGTGGGGATTCTGGGCCTGCTGCGGGCACCAGTGGATCAGCATCCCCCAGTTTTAGCAGGCAACAGTCCTTTATGCGCAGCTTTGTAGGACCTCAACGTACCCCACTGCTGCGGGAGGAACAAATTGAAGCCGTTGTCGGATGGATGGCAGCTAACGCATCGACTTCAATTACTTCCGCATCCTCTCAGGGTCAGAGCACCGAAGAGCAACCATCTGTCTCTTCACCACCTGCCAAAGTGCCCAGGCAGTCAGAGAGACATGGACAGGAGCCATCACAATCTCTACTTCTGTTCTCGGAATCTGTTGGCTTGGAAAGAGGGGGCCAGCCAAGCAGCATTCCTGAATGTGAAGAAGAGGGAGTATGCAGTGATGCGCAACTTCTTTGTCCCTCTGAATCTGAAGAGGCGAGTGGGCCAGTGCCTATGGTCAGCACACCTCAGTACGCATCAGATGATGACGAGACTCAGTTGCCACTTTCTGGTGCGTACGGTGCTGGCGAGACAACCCCGGAGAAGCAGCTGTTTGAAGAGGGGAGGGAAGATGATGAGGTCCTTGACCCATCATGGCGTGAGCAACAGGAAGGTGGTGGGAGCAGCTCGGAGGAAGAGATTCCCCTACCGGCCAAAACAGGAGGCAGAGGGAGGGGGAAGACTTGGTTGCCTGTACCCTCCACTTCGGCACCCGTTAGGAGCATTCCTCCTTCCAAAGGCAAACCGGGCGCTCACAAGAGTTGCAGTGCGTGGTCCTTTTTTGACACAGTTGCAGATGACATTTGCTTTGTCAAATGCAAGCTGTGTCATCAGAGAGTCAAAAGAGGGAGAAATGTCAGCAACCTCAATACCACAAATATGTGGAAACATGTGCGCACCAAGCACGAGTTGGAGTTGCATAGACACCCTCAAGACGTAGGCCAACGTACAGCACCACCTACCACCTCTTCAGTTCGTGTTGGGCCCTCTTCCTCCAGCTCACACACTGCTGGTTCGGCTTCCTCACAGGATCGCCAAGGAAGAACCTCTGCCACTGTTGTCCGGAGACCCTGTCAGATTCCACCCATAACAGCACGTTCCCATCCATCACAGCCATCGGTAGCACAGGCATGGGATAAAAGGCGCCCTTACTCGGCAAACCATCCCCGAGCACAGTCTCTGAATGCTGGCATTGCCAAACTTCTGGCAGTTGAAATGCTGTCATTCAGGCTGGTGGACACTGACACCTTCCGGGACTTAATGGCATTGGCAGTCCCCCAATACAACGTGCCCAGCCGCTTTTATTTCAGCAGGCGAGCCGTCCCTGCCCTGCAGAAACATGTTGAGGGCAAAATAAAACATGCGCTACTAAACGCCGTTAGTAGCAAGGTCCACCTGACCACCGATGCGTGGACCAGTAACCATGGACAGGGACGATACCTTTCCCTCACTGCCCACTGGGTCAATGTTGTGGAGCCGGGTACGGATCTGGAGAGTGGCGCTGTACGTGTTCTTCCAACGCCACGGATTGCAGGACTCCAGTCTGTACACATAGACTCCTCCTCCTACTCAAGTTCCTCAGAAACAGCAGAGCAGGAGCCTGTTACGACCGATATGAGCACAGCCGTGGCCAAACGTCAACAGGCTGTACTCAAATTAATTTCTTTGGGGAATCGAAGCCACACAGCGCAGGAGCTCTGGAATGCTATCAAGCTGGAGAGCGATGTGTGGTTTGGGCCAGCGAATCTCCAGCCGGGCTTGGTAGTGTGTGACAATGGCCGAAATCTGGTGGCAGCTCTTGGCCTAGGCAACCTCACACACATCCCATGTCTGGCACATGTTCTTAACTTGGTCGTGCAGAGCTTTCTGAGGGACTATCCGGATCTTGATGCACTGTTGCACAAGGTCCGCATAGAGTGCGCTCACTTGCGACGTTCCAGCACGGCAAGATCGCGCCTCGCTGCTCTGCAGCGACGATTTGGCCTTCCGGAACATCGCATCATATGTGACCTACCCACCCGGTGGAATTCAACGTTACATATGTTGGAGCGGTTGTGTGAGCAGCAGGCAGCAGTCATGGAGTACCAGCTGCATCAGGCGCAAACAAGTCGCACTGTGCGCCGTTCACACTTCAGCACCATTGAGTGGGCCTCTATGAAGGACATCTGCCTCGTTTTGCGTGCCTTCGATGAATCCACGCGGATGGCGAGTGCAGATGATGCACTAGTCAGCATGACTGTCCCCCTTATCTGCCTGCTTCAACAAACACTGCAAGCACTAAGGGATGAGGTTTCAGAAGAGGTGGAGGATGAGGAGTCCCAAATGCCATCTGCTTCTGGACAGTCTGCGCTACGTGTTTCCTCACAAAGGCCTAGGCAGGGGACACTTTGTGAGGAGGATGAGGAGGAGTCGATGGAGGAGGAAGACATCTCTCCAGAGGAGGGAGGTACACAAACCTCTACTCAGTATGTACAGCGAGGGTGGGGTGATGCAGAGCAGGTCGAGGTCACGCCTCAAACAGGGGACAGCGGTTCTTTGGCAGTTGGGAGTCTGCAGCACATGGTTGATTTCATGCTGCAGTGCCTGAGAAACGACCGCCGCATCGCCCACATTCTCGTCTCGGCTGATTATTGGGTGTACACCCTCCTAGATCCTCGCTACCGGGACAGCGTACAAAGGCTCATACCAACGTTGAACCGGGAGCGTAAAATGCGGGAGTACGAAGAGTCACTGGTGCAGTCCATAATGTTTTCCATTCCACCCGACAGCATTGTTGCAAGTGCTTTACAAAGCAGCTCTGTGCGTCGAGGCAGTGGAGGAAACTCTGCACAAAGAGGGAGCAGAGGCAGTGCCGCAGCACAAGGCAAGACCACTATGGCCCAAATGTGGCAAAGTTTTGTGTGTCCACCACAATTGTCTACACCATCAGCGACGCCTCGAGTCAGCAGGAGGCAACGCTTCCGTCAGATGGTGTCAGACTACATGTCTTGCCCTGTCGCTGTACTCCCAGATGGCTCTTCCCCCTTCAAGTTTTGGGTCTCTAAGCTGGATACATGGCCAGAGCTTAGCCAGTATGCATTGGAGGTGCTGGCTTGCCCTGCTGCCAGTGTATTATCGGAACGTGTCTTTAGTGCCGCAGGTGGTGTACTAACAGACCGTCGCACGCGACTATCTTCCGATAATGTTGACCGGCTGACTTTTCTGAAAATGAACAAGGCCTGGATCTCCAAAGACTTTGCCATTCCTCTTACAGACTAAATTAGTGGTTGGCAACTGTATCCAGGTCTGCTGGTGTGTTCATTTTTCTACCACCTGAACTATAATCCCTGTGCTTCAACACAGCCAGTTGTCGCTCAGATGTGTCGTCTGCACAGAGAAACACACTAGCTCCTGTGTTACTGGGGTTCAGTAATGCCAGCTGATCCCCTGCTGTGTGGACGGCAGAGTCACCAGCTCCATCAACATTCAAACCACTACTGATTTTTAACCGTGCCCAACTTAGGTCTCTGGCTCCACTGTCTCTACTATTTCCCCTGACCTCCAACCCCGCCATCTACATCTCTGAAGTGGCGTCAGCACAATCTACACTTGTTCCTGTGTTCCTGTGGCTCAGTCCCATCAGTTTATCCCCTGATGTGTGTCCGGCAAGGTCTCCTGCTCTGTCCACATTCCCATAACCAGTAGTGGGAATGAGGACAGAGCTGGCGAACTTGCCGGACAAACATCAGGGGATCAACTGATGGGACTGAGCACCAGTAACACAGGAACAAGTGTAGATTGTGCTGACGCCACTTCAGAGATGTAGCTGGCGGGGTTGGAGGCCAGGGTAAATAGTAGAGACAGTGGAGCCAGAGGCCTAAGTGGAGCATGGTTAGAATCAGTAGTAGTCCACAACCTCCATAAAAACCGCTGCCCATTGGCCTCTGCATGCGGCATGCGTAATCCTGGGCACCAACAGCGTCAGTTGGTGTTCAGAAGTGTCGTCTCCACAGAGCCAAACACATTCGTTCAAGTGTTAGTGGGGTTCAGCACTGCCAGCTGTTCCCCTGCTGTGGAGATGGCAAGTCTCCTGCTGCCTTCACCTGCCCAAATCCAGTAGGCCCCAGCCTGCTCCTCGCCTAATCCTGGGCTCCAACAGCGTCAGTTGGTGTTCAGAAGTGTCGTCTCCACAGAGCCAAACACATTCGTTCAAGTGTTAGTGGGGTTCAGCACTGCCAGCTGTTCCCCTGCTGTGGAGATGGCAAGTCTCCTGCTGCATTCACCTGCCAAAATCCAGTAGGCCCCAGCCTGCTCCTCGCCTAATCCTGGGCTCCAACAGCGTCAGTTGGTGTTCAGAAGTGTCGTCTCCACAGAGCCAAACACATTCGTTCAAGTGTTAGTGGGGTTCAGCACTGCCAGCTGTTCCCCTGCTGTGGAGATGGCAAGTCTCCTGCTGCCTTCACCTGCCAAAATCCAGTAGGCCCCAGCCTGCTCCTCGCCTAATCCTGGGCTCCAACAGCGTCAGTTGGTGTTCAGAAGTGTCGTCTCCACAGAGCCAAACACGTTCGTTCAAGTGTTAGTGGGGTTCAGCACTGCCAGCTGTTCCCCTGCTGTGGAGATGGCAAGTCTCCTGCTGCATTCACCTGCCAAAATCCAGTAGGCCCCAGCCTGCTCCTCGCCTAATCCTGGGCTCCAACAGCGTCAGTTGGTGTTCAGAAGTGTCGTCTCCACAGAACCAAACACATTCGTTCAAGTGTTAGTGGGGTTCAGCACTGCCAGCTGTTCCCCTGCTGTGGAGATGGCAAGTCTCCTGCTGCCTTCACCTGCCAAAATCCAGTAGGCCCCAGCCTGCTCCTCGCCTAATCCTGGGCTCCAACAGCGTCAGTTGGTGTTCAGAAGTGTCGTCTCCACAGAGCCAAACACGTTCGTTCAAGTGTTAGTGGGGTTCAGCACTGCCAGCTGTTCCCCTGCTGTGGAGATGGCAAGTCTCCTGCTGCATTCACCTGCCAAAATCCAGTAGGCCCCAGCCTGCTCCTCGCCTAATCCTGGGCTCCAACAGCGTCAGTTGGTGTTCAGAAGTGTCGTCTCCACAGAACCAAACACATTCGTTCAAGTGTTAGTGGGGTTCAGCACTGCCAGCTGTTCCCCTGCTGTGGAGATGGCAGTCTCTCCTGCTGTCTCCGCATTACAAAGACAGTAGGCCTCTGCCTACACCCTCCTATTTCCTGGGCTTCAACACAGCCAGTTGTAGTTCGGAAGTGCCGTCCACACGGAAAGAGATACTTGCTCCCGTGTCTCAGTGGGGTTCAGTAACGTCAGCTGATCCCCTGCTGTGTGGATGGCAGTCTCTCCTGCTGTCACCTCATTCAAAATTCAGTAGGCCTCTGCCTACACCCTCCTATTTCCTGGGCTTCAACACAGCCAGTTGTAGTTCGGAAGTGCCGTCCACACGGAAAGAGATACTTGCTCCCGTGTCTCAGTGGGGTTCAGTAACGTCAGCTGATCCCCTGCTGTGTGGATGGCAGTCTCTCCTGCTGTCACCTCATTCAAAATTCAGTAGGCCTCTGCCTACACCCTCCTATTTCCTGGGCTTCAACACAGCCAGTTGTAGTTCGGAAGTGCCGTCCACACGGAAAGAGATACTTGCTCCCGTGTCTCAGTGGGGTTCAGTAACGTCAGCTGATCCCCTGCTGTGTGGATGGCAGTCTCTCCTGCTGTAAACTCATTCAAAATACAGTAGGCCTCTGCCTACACCCTCCTATTTCCTGGGCTTCAACACAGCCAGTTGTAGTTCGGAAGTGCCGTCCACACGGAAAGAGACACTTGCTCCCGTGTCTCAGTGGGGTTCAGTAACGTCAGCTGATCCCCTGCTGTGTGGATGGCAGTCTCTCCTGCTGTAAACTCATTCAAAATACAGTAGGCCTCTGCCTACACCCTCCTATTTCCTGGGCTTCAACACAGCCAGTTGTAGTTCGGAAGTGCCGTCCACACGGAAAGAGATACTTGCTCCCGTGTCTCAGTGGGGTTCAGTAACGTCAGCTGATCCCCTGCTGTGTGGATGGCAGTCTCTCCTGCTGTCACCTCATTCAAAATTCAGTAGGCCTCTGCCTACACCCTCCTATTTCCTGGGCTTCAACACAGCCAGTTGTAGTTCGGAAGTGCCGTCCACACGGAAAGAGATACTTGCTCCCGTGTCTCAGTGGGGTTCAGTAACGTCAGCTGATCCCCTGCTGTGTGGATGGCAGTCTCTCCTGCTGTAAACTCATTCAAAATACAGTAGGCCTCTGCCTACACCCTCCTATTTCCTGGGCTTCAACACAGCCAGTTGTAGTTCGGAAGTGCCGTCCACACGGAAAGAGACACTTGCTCCCGTGTCTCAGTGGGGTTCAGTAACGTCAGCTGATCCCCTGCTGTGTGGATGGCAGTCTCTCCTGCTGTCACCTCATTCAAAATTCAGTAGGCCTCTGCCTACACCCTCCTATTTCCTGGGCTTCAACACAGCCAGTTGTAGTTCGGAAGTGCCGTCCACACGGAAAGAGATACTTGCTCCCGTGTCTCAGTGGGGTTCAGTAACGTCAGCTGATCCCCTGCTGTGTGGATGGCAGTCTCTCCTGCTGTAAACTCATTCAAAATACAGTAGGCCTCTGCCTACACCCTCCTATTTCCTGGGCTTCAACACAGCCAGTTGTAGTTCGGAAGTGCCGTCCACACGGAAAGAGATACTTGCTCCCGTGTCTCAGTGGGGTTCAGTAACGTCAGCTGATCCCCTGCTTTGTGGATGGCAGTCTCTCCTGCTGTAAACTCATTCAAAATACAGTAGGCCTCTGCCTACACCCTCCTATTTCCTGGGCTTCAACACAGCCAGTTGTAGTTCGGAAGTGCCGTCCACACGGAAAGAGATACTTGCTCCCGTGTCTCAGTGGGGTTCAGTAATGTCAGCTGATCCCCTGCTGTGTGGATGGCAAAGTCTCCTGCTGCCTACACAGTCGTACCACTACTGATTTTTAACCGTGCTCCAATTAGGCCTGTGGCTCCACTGTCTCTCGTATTTCCCCTGTCCTCCAACCCTGCCAGTTACAGCTCCGAAGTGGCGTCTGCACAATCCACACTTGTTCCTGTGTTACAGGTGTTCAGTCCGATCAGTTAATCCCCTGATGTGTGTCCGGCAATGTCGCCTGCTCTGTCCACATTCCCATTATCGGAATGTGGACAGAGCAGGCGACATTGCCGGACACACATCAGGGGATTAACTGACCGGACTGAACACCTGTAACACAGGAACAAGTGTGGATTGTGCAGACGCCACTTCGGAGCTGTAACTGGCGGGGTTGGAGGACAGGGGAAATACGAAAATCAGTGAATCCACAGGCCTAAGTGGAGCTTGGTTCAAATTAGTAGTCTACAACCGATCTTAAAATTTCTTCAATGCAGCCTAAGCCTGCTCCGTGCTTGTCCCTGGGCTTCAACACAGCCAGTTGTTGCTCGGAAGTGCCGTCTTCACAGAGTAAAACACTAGCTCCTGTGTTTGTGGGGTTCAGTAACGTCAGCTGTTCCCCTGCTGTTTTGATGGCAATCTGTCCTGCTGCCTCCCAATTGACAGCACATCAGGCCTCAGCCTGCTAAGTGCTTGTCCTGGGCTCCAACATCGCCAGTTGCTGCTCATAACTGACTTTGGCACGGGTACTCCCTCCTGCCCAGCTTGGTTCCAGCCCTGCCTGCTGTTTCCGGGAAGTGTCAATGTCAGTTTGCCACCCCAAGTTGCCATGTCGTGTTGCGGTTGGGTTAGCCGAGGCTAGGGTGCCAGCAGTTTAGGTGCTTCCTATGTGGACTGCGGGTTCTGGTAAGAAAGGTTTGTTCCATAGTGCCAGTAGGACAAGCACCCCCTGTAGGACTGTGTGATTCGGT
The DNA here is from genome assembly GCF_039654945.1 of Dendrobates tinctorius. Lineage (NCBI taxonomy): Eukaryota > Metazoa > Chordata > Amphibia > Anura > Dendrobatidae > Dendrobates > Dendrobates tinctorius. The sequence goes on along the minus strand of NW_027361823.1, from coordinate 19,785,681 downwards.
AACTGCGGCCAGCTTGCGGCATGCCAACTTTGCTTTTCAGGGGTAACTTCTGATACCCCTCCGGGTTCCAGCACCGTCAGCTGGTTCTCATCAGAGCCTTTGGCCTAGGTGCCTCCATCTCGGTATCCGAGTTCCAGCAACGTCTGCTGGTCCTTGGTAGTGCTTTGTAGCACAGGTACCTCCTGCTTAGTAACCGGGTTCCAGCACCGTCAGCTGGTCCTCGGTTGTGCCATTGGCTCTTATTCCTTCTGCTGCCCCTCCGGGTGCCAGCACTGTCAGCTGGTCCTCGCTATTTCCATTTGCTCTTGCAGCTTATGCTACCCCTCCGGGTTCCAGCACCGTCAGCTGGTTCTCGTCAGAGCCTTTGGCCTAGGTGCCTCCATCTCGGTATCCGAGTTCCGGCAACGTCTGCTGGTCCTTGGTAGTGCTTTGTAGCACAGGTACCTCCTGCTTAGTAACCGGGTTCCAGCACCGTCAGCTGGTCCTCGGTTGTGCCATTGGCTCTTGTTCCTTCTGCTGCCCCTCCGGGTGCCAGTACCGTCAGCTGGTTCAAGAGGACAAAGAACAGGAAGACAACCACCAAGATGCAGAACAACAAGAGAGAGAAGACAAAGAAGCATAAAAAAAACAAAGCAGAAGAACATTAAGCATAAGACTAATACTCTGAGCAAATGATATTATCTTATTTATAAGCAGAAGAAGACTAAGCAGTGTATGGGGGTGAGTCCGTTCCTCCTCGTGGTGCCCCTGGAAAAGGCCTGCTTCTGCAGGCCAAACTGAACGCGGACAAATCCTGTTGTAAATCTTTTGTGACAGGCAGAACGGAAGGTGTAAACTTCTAACTTTTCTAGATAACAACTACAGGAATGCCTGACACAAACAAGAATATGATGAAGAAGAATAGGAAGAAGATGAAGAAGCTGAATATGTAGAATAATAATTGTTGAATAAGAAGAATATGAAGAATGTAAGAAAAGGAAGAAGAAGAAGAAGAAGAAGAAGAAGAAGAAGAAGAAGAATGTAAAAAAAGGAAGTAGAAGAAGAAGAAGAAGAATGTAAAAAAAGGAATAAGAAGAAGAATGTAAAAAAAGGAAGTAGAAGAAGAAGAAGAAGAATGTAAAAAAAGGAAGTAGAAGAAGAAGAAGAAGAATGTAAAAAAAGGAAGTAGAAGAAGAAGACATACATGTCTGGCAAAATATAAATGAGGCTAACATAGTCAATATCTTTGTAACTCCTAACATCTTTAAAAAAAAAAGTTTAATTCCTGCTATTCCATTTGATTGGGCTAAACCTCTATGGCTTTAATGTCTCCTCCACCTCCCACAATACATTCTACATTATTCTTAGTTGTTTTTCTTCATGTAGAATTAACCTACAAGGAAAGAAAGGTTTTTTTTTAATTCCGATATTTTGGCCCCATTGACTTGCATTGGTTCCCGGTATCGGAATCGGCGATACCGATACTTTTTTTTAAGATCGGCCGATCCATTCCGATCCGATATTTTCAAGTATCGGCTGGTATCGCTCAACTCTAGATTTACCGGGTGGTTTGAGAATATGAGCGGGTATTTAACAAATATCCTCTAGACTTTGGGCAGGTAGAAGGGGTCCAACACTATATCCCCACCGGAAATCATCCGCCCATTAAAGAGAGGTACTGGCCTGTACCCCCAGCTCACTATCAGTGTGCCAAGGGTAAGCTACAGGAGATGAAGGAGGCTGGGGTAATCAGAGATAGTTGTAGCCCCTGGGCAGCTCCGTTAGTCCTCGTTAAAAAGAAAGATGGCACAATGAGGATGTGTGTTGACTATAGGCAAATTAACCTCAATACACATAAAGATGCCTACCTGTGACCACGAATACACATAAAGATGCCTACCTGTGACCACGAATTGATGAATCATTAGCTGCACTGAGATCCGCTAACTAATTCTCCACTTTAGATCTCACCAATGTATATTGGCAGGTTCCCATGGCAGAAGCAGACAAAGAGAAGACAGCGTTTATTACACCAATGGGCCTCTGCGAGTTCAACTGCATGCCATTCGGTCTCTGCAATGCACTGGGAACATTCCAATGGTTAATGGAATGCTGCCTAGGACGTAAAAACTTCAAAACCATTTTGTTGTATCTGGATGATGTCATCATCTACTCAAAGACATATGAAAACCACCTAGAGCACCTAGCTGAGGTGTTCGAGGCCTTATCCAGTTTTGGCCTGAAAGTAAAGCCGTCTAATTGCCACCTGTTGAAGCCAAAGGTGCAGTACCTAGGTCACGTGGTAAGCGCCGAATGTGTGGCACCATACCCTGAAAAAGTCACCATGATCAAGGACTAGCCAAGACCCTCCACTATCAAGGAAGTGTGAAAGTTCCTTGGGCTTCACCAAGATAATGGCACCTATGCAGGACCTCTTTAATAGGCCAGACCAAGAAGGTCAAGAACCCGAGTCCTCCATTCGAGTTGAGTAAAAGAGAAGAAGAATCCTTTAGTTGGTTGAAGATGGCTCTTACGGGAGATGAAGTCCTGGCCTACCCCGACTATTGCCAACCTTTTATACTCTATACCAACACCAGCAACATAGGATTGGGAGCAGTGCTGTCCCAGGTACAGCAAGGCAGAGAGAGAGTGATTGCCTATGCCAGCAGGAAGCTTCGTCCCACGGAAAAGAACCCCGACAACTATAGTTCCTTTAAACTGGAGTTTATCACCATAGTATGGGCGGTAACGGAGCGCTTCAAGCACTACCTGGCTTCAGCAAAGTTTACTATTTATACGTATAATAATCCGCTAACCCACCTTGAAATGGCAAAGCTTGGAGTGTTGGAGCAGCGATGGATGGCTCGGCTGTCCAACTACGAGTTTACCATCAAATACCGGGTGGGACATAAAAAGGCTAATGCTGATGCACTGTCCAGGATGGCCAACTTGCCAAATGGGGGAGAAGACCCGGAGGAACTCGAAGAAATCGAGTTACGAACCTTCCACTGCCCCAGTGTGGCCCAGTGCTCCCACTGCATGAGGACAAGCGCTATGCCATGCAAGAGGCAACAATTAACCCATTGCCCCACCATGGATGGGCATAAAAGCAGGACAGTGATCTGGCAGTCTGCCTAGTAAAGGAGTTGCTGACACAAGCTAATTCGCACCCTGGTCCAGATGCTCCCCAAGAGACCGAGCAGTTGTGGAAAGAGAAGGGCAAGCTGTTCATCTATAAGAGGAAGCTGTGTCAGAGACGCTCAACTCCCGAACCCATGAACTGGTCTGGCAGGTGGTAGTCCCGAAGTGGGATGCACCAATGGTCTTAGAAGTATTCCACTATGGAGCAGGACACTTCCGGTGGAATAAGTTGGAAGTCCTGCTATGTGAGCGATTCTACTGGGTTGGCATGAGGAAAGCAATCGAGAAATGGTGTCGAGAATGAGGTCCGTGCAACCTGAGACGGAAAGACCATGCTAGCCACAGGGCTCCCCTACAGCCCATAGTCATCTAACAACGGCTTGAGCTGGTAGCCTTGGACCACATGAAGCGGGCCCCAAGCTGGTCAGGCTATGTCTACGCCCTCACCATAGTAGACTGTTATGAATGGGTCGCCAAGGAAAAAAAAACACAAGCTAAGTCTCAGAAAACCAGAGAGGTTGGTAGCGATGCAGACTGCAGATCCCTGATTCTAACCACGCAACTAGCAGCAGTCGTGGAGCGTTCCTACGTTGGTCCTAGACGCCTCATCACAACCGGAGAGCTAAATAAGCCTAAAGCAGGAAAAGAGGAAAACTAACTGCCCCAGAGCAGACCCCAAAGGATAGACAGCCCCCCACATGTATTGACGGTGAAACAAGATGAAAACACATACAAAGACAGGAAAATAGGCTGAGCAAACGATGGGGTCAAACTAACTAGAAAGGACAGGAAAGGAAAGACACTGTCTGCAATCTGCCAAAAACTCTACCAAAAATAATGTCCAACACATCTGATAGCAAAATTAACCCTGAAGCCACTAGACTTCTCCCACGATATCAGCACTCTGAAATATTCTGAGACAGAGCAAAAAGAGGCCAATCTAATAAGGGACAAGAAAAAAGCAAATTGGCAAATACAGATAAATAAGAGTGGAAATTCAGCTCAGCTCTGTTCCAGTCTTCTCAAGTTAAGTTTGTTTTTGCTAATGTTCACACTTGACCAACAAGAGCAAGTGTGAACATTAGCAAAAGCAAACTTAACTTGAGAAGACTGGAACAGAGCTGAGTCCAAGACCTGAGAAGCAGACTGAATCACCAGCACCAGGATAGGGCGTCGACTGTCTTATATCTAGTCTGATACTCCAGAGATCCAATCGTTATCCTCCTCACCAGGTGGCAGATCACTACCAATTAAACCAACCTCACTACCTTCTGTCACCACCAGAGGGAGAACGGAAGGAGAACTCTCAACTGGTGGAGCAGAAAATGAGCTCATAACAGTACCCCCCCCTTGAGGAGGGGTCACCGAACCCTCATCCATGCCACCAGGCCGATCAGGATGGGCCCGGTGAATTGCACGAACCAATTTATTGGCATGAATATCAGAGGCAGAGACCCAAGAATTATCCTCCTGGCCATAACCCTTCCATTTGACCAAATACTGGAGTCTCCGTCTAACCAAACGAGAATCCAATATTTTCTATACCTCATATTCCATATTGCCTTTAACCAATACAGGGTCAGGAGGTGCCGCCACAGGAACTACTGGCTCAACAAACCTCTTCAACAGTGATTTGTGAAATACGTTATGGATTTTGAACGTAACTGGAAGAGCCAATCGAAAAGAAACAGGATTAAGAATCTCCCAAAATCCTATAAGGTCCAATAAATCTTGGCTTAAATTTTGGAGATGCAACCTTCATAGGAATATTCTTAGACGACAACCAAACCATATAACCCACTTTAAACCGGGGACCAATGGTCCTATGCCGGTTGGAAAAACGCTGGGCCTTTACCTGAGAAAGTGACAATTTATCCACCACTTGGTCCCATATCTGCTGCAGTCTCACAACCACAGTATCCACACCTGGGCAGGACGAAGATTCCACTTGCCCTGAAGAGAATCGAGGATGAAACCCAAAATTACAGAAAAAGGGTGACATCAAAGTGGCAGAACTAGCTCTATTGTTCAGCGCAATTTCGGCCAAGGGCAAAAATGAGACCCAATCATCTTGATCAGCAGATATAAAACATCTTAAATAAGCCTCCAGCGTCAGGTTTTCTCTCTCAGTCTGCCCATTGGTCTGGGGATGAAACGCGGAGGAGAAGGATAACTGAATTCCCAGATTGGAACAAAAGGCTTTCCAAAATCTGGAAACAAACTGGACCCCTCTATCGGACACAATGGTCTCAGGAATCCCGTGTAACCGAACCACCTTTTGTAAAAACAAGGGTACCAACTCAGCGGAAGATGGCAACTTTGGGAGTGGTACAAGATGGACCATCTTCGAAAATCTATCACAAATTACCCAGATAACGTCATTCTCTGAGAGATAGGAAGATCAGAAATAAAATCCATTGAGATATGGGTCCATGGCCTCTTGGGCACCGGCAGGGGCATCAGCAACCCACTAGAACGAGAACAGGGTTTAGACCGAGAACAAGTCCCACAGGACTATACAAAATTCCTGACATCACGAGATAAGGCAGGCCACCAAAACGATCGACTCACCAAATCTCTGGTACCAAAAATACCTGGATGACCAGCCAATGCGGAGCAATGAATTTCAGACATCACTCTCTTTCTCCACTGGTCAGGAACATGCAATCTTCCCATAGGGCAACGCTCAGGTTTATCCTGCTGAAATTCCTCCAGGGGGCGTCTCAAATCGGGCAAAATGGCAGAAAGAACTACCCCCTCACCTAGGATAGTAGTAGGCTCGGTCACATTAAGAGAATCAGCAAAGAAACTCCTAGAAAGGGTGTCTGCCTTAACATTCTTAGTGCCCTGAAGAAAAGAGACCACAAAATTAAAATACGTGAAAAACAAGTCCCATCTAGCCTGTCTAGGATTCAAGCGTTTGGCCGACTCCAGATAAGTCAGATTCTTGTGATCGGTGAGGACCACAAATTGATGTCTAGCTCCCTCCAACCAATGTCTCCACTCCTCAAATGCCCATTTCATGGCCAACAATTCCCGATTCCCCACGTCATAGTTGCGTTCAGATGGGGAGAACTTTTGAGAAAAGAAGGCACAGGGATTCATCTTAGAAGTCACAGGGTCTTTTTGGGACAAAACAGCTCCTGCACCAATCTCAGAAGCGTCTACCTCCACTTGAAATGGAAGTGAGACATCAAGTTGCTGTAAAACTGGAGCTGAAGTAAATCTCTGCTTAAGCTCCTGAAATGCTGAGACAGCCTCAGGAGACCAATTCAGCACATCCGCTCCCTTCTTGGTCAGATCAGTCAGTGGTTTGACAATACTAGAAAAATTACCTATAAATTTATGATAGAAATTAGCAAAACCCAAAAACTTCTGAAGAGCCTTCAAAGAAGTAGGCTGAACCCAATCATAAATGGCCTGTACCTTGGCCGAGTCCATTTCAATAGTCGATGGAGATAAGATAAATCCCAAAAATGAAATCCCTTGTACACCAAAGAGACATTTCGATCCCTTAACAAACAGGGAATTCTCCCAGTCCGGACATGTTCCACATGGGAATCCCAATCACTAGAGAAGATCAAAATATCATCCAGATAGATGATCAAAAACTTATCCACAAAGTCTCGGAAAATATCATTCATAAAGGACTGGAAGACAGAAGGGGCATTAGAGAGCCCAAAAGGCATCACCAGGTACTCAAAATGTCCCTCCGGAGTATTAAACGCCATCTTCCATTCATCCCCGTGCTTGATGCGAATAAGATTATACGCCCCCTGAGGTCAAGCTTAGTAAACCAGCAGGCACTCTTAACTCTGGAGAATAAATCAGTCATCAGAGGTAACGGGTACTGATATTTAACCGTCATCTTGTTAAGGGAACGATAATCAATACATGGTCTTAATGAACCATCTTTCTTGGCCACAAAAAAAAACAGCGCCTAAAGATGACGAGGATGGTCTAATATGACCCTTCTCCAATGACTCCTTAATACAGGATCGCATAGCATCATGTTCGGGTACAGATAAGTTGAAATTTACACCCAGGCATCAACTCAATTGCACAGTCATAACTTCTTTGACGAGGCAAAGACGCAGACTTACTCTCACTAAATACACCAGAGAAATCAGCCAGATAATCAGGAATATCATGAGACTGAGGAGAGGTGGAGAACACAGGAGCGTCCCTAAGAACACACTGACAACCCCAACTCACCACAGACACAGATCTCCAATCCAAAACTGGGTTATGAGTTTGCAACCAGGGGAAACCCAGAACAATAGTATCATGCAAATTATGCAGCACTAAAAATTTACAATTTTCTTGGTTGTCTGGGGCAACTCGTATTATCACCTGGGTCCAAAACTGAGGATTGTTCTCCGCCAAAGGAGTGACATCAATACCCCTCAAAGGAATAGGCGTCTGCAGAGGTGTCATGGACAAACCACAACGTTTAGCAAAGTCCAAATCCATCAGATTCAGAGCTGCTCCTGAATCCACAAAAGCCTTAGTGGAATACGTGGACAAGGAGCAGATCAGAGTAATTGCCAAAAGGAAGTTAGGTTGTACACTGCCCACAGCAAATGTGTGTGCAAAATGTTTCTCTCGTTTAGGGCAGACAGAAATAGTATGAGAGGCGTCTCCACAGAAAAAACACAGCTTATTACGCCTTCTAAACTCCTGATGTTGCGCCCTAGACAAAACCCCATCACATTGCATAGGTTCTGACATTTGTTCAAAAGGTGGCAGTGCCTCCCGTGTAGTTTTACGTTCACGTAAACACCGATCAACTTGAATGGCTAATGACATAGAGCCATTCAGACCAGAGGGAACAGGAAATCCCACCATAACATCTTTTACGGTCTCTGATAAACCTTTCCGAAAGAGGGCTGCCAATGCACTATCATTCCATGTAGTAAGGACTGCCCACTTTCAGAATAGGATTTTCAGGTGTGAGAGAAAACGTCCAATCCTGGGGATCGCCGCGCAGCAAGTAGATGACAATTTTAAACTGCTGCACAGAGCTCCCCGATGAGTTAGGCTTCAAGGCAAGAAATAAGTTACAATTATTCTTAAAATTCAGAAATTTAGACCGATCCCCAGAAAACACATCAGGAGTAGGGATCTTGGGCTCAGCAGCACGTGACTGAATGAGGTAGGTGGAAATTCCCTGTACTTCAGCAGCAAGTTGCTCCACACAATCAGACAATTGCTTAATCTCCATTAGGAGAAAAAAAAATCCTCCTACGGCCCCAGAGAAAAAGAGAAAAAAAATAAAATAAAATAAAAAAAAAAAATTCCGACACTCTTTTCTCTTTTTTTTTTCTTTCCTTTTTAAAACAATTTTTCCCTGCTTTTGACTACCCTAGAATCTGCGGTATGGCTGGTGATTCTGTTATGAATGGGTCGCCGAGGAAAAAAAACAACACAAGCTAAGTCTCAGAAAACCAGAGAGGTTGGTAACTATGCAGACTGCAGATCCCTGATTCTAACCACGCAACTAGCAGCAGTCGTGGAGCGTTCCTATGTTGGTCCTAGACGCCTCGTCACAACCGGAGAGCTAAATAAGCCTAAAGCAGGAAAAGAGGAAAACTAACTGCCCCAGAGCAGACCCCAAAGGAATGTCAGCCCCCCACATGTATTGACGGTGAAACAAGATGAAAACACATACAAAGGCAGGAAAATAGGCTGAGCAAACGATGGGGTCAAACTAACTAGAAAGGACAGGAAAGGAAAGACACTGTCTGCAATCTGCCAAAAACCCTACCAAAAATAATGTCCAACACATCTGATAGCAAAATTAACCCTGAAGTCACTAGACTTCTCCCACTATATCAGCACTCTGAAATATTCTGAGACAGAGCAAAAAGAGGCCAATCTAATAAGGGACAAAAAAAGCAAATTGGCAAATACAGATAAACAAGAGTGGAAATTCAGCACAGCCCAGCCGGGCTGGCTGACCACACAAAAAACTGAATTGACCAACAAGAGCAAGTGTGAACATTAGCAAAAACAAACTTAACTTGAGAAGACTGGAACAGAGCTGAGTCCAAGACCTGAGAAGCAGACTGAATCACCAGCACCAGGAGAGGGCGTCTACTGTCTTATATCCAGTCTGATACTCCAGAGATCCAATCGTTATCCTCCTCACCAGGTGGCAGATCACTACCAATTAAACCAACCTCACTACCTCCTGTCACCACCAGAGGGAGAACGGAAGGAGAGCTCTCAACTGGTGGAGCAGAAAATGAGCTCATAACAGTAGACCACTGCTCCCGATTCCTGGTAGTAGTGCCAGTGAAGGATCAGATGGCGAAGACGGTAGCCAAAGCATTTCACCAACACTTTTGTCACCCGCAGGGTTGCCCTGAATGAGTGCTTACCGACCAAGGCCCAGCCTTTGAAGCAGAAGTGTTCCAGGAGTTCTGTAACCTGTACGACTGTAAGAAAATAAGAACCATGCCATATCATCCCCAGACCAATGGGTTATGCGAGAAAATGAACCAGGTAGTAATAGACCTGTTGAAGACTGCCCCTAGAAGAGCGTAGCCTGTGGCCAGAGAAGTTATCAGATTTGGTTGACTTATATAACCACATCCCGGTGAACTCCACCAACTGTACACCCGCCTATCTGATGAGGGCAAGACCTGGCAAATTACCCATTGACTTGGACATGGGAGTTTTAACATCTGAGTTTATCTTTCACCATCACCAGTGATCTATGTGAAGTGAGTTTACATGATACAAAGGTTATCAAGAACGGGAGGGTCATTTAAGTACTGACCTTTTTATCAAAAGCACAGACAGAAATAGCCTCTTACACTATAAGAGTCTATATCCTCTCTCTACTAAAAGATCCATACACTCTTCACAATTTAAGAGGGTAGAACGGATAGTCTCTGATTCGACTATTAGTAAAACTAGAGTCAATGAGATATACAATAAATTTAAGGATAGAGGCTATCCCACTGACTTATTGGACAGTGCATTACATCCTCCTACCTCCACACGCAATTCAGTGAATGGACGAATTCCTTTTGTCCACACGTTCCACCCTTATGCACATATCTTACATCAATCCATAAGGAAACACTGGGGACTTTTGAGGGAGGCACAACCAGAGGTCACTGAATTCATCCAAAATTTCTTACCCTGTTACAAGCGTCCCAAGAATATTAGGGACTCTCTGATCAAGGCCGACATTGGCTCGGGTGCAAGATCGTCCACACAAAGATTTCTCTCAACCCCCAAAACGGACACCCATCCATGCTTACATTGTAATCAGTGTGGTAATGTATTGAAGGGTTATCACTTCTATCACCCACGCTGAGGCAAACGATATAAGATCAAAGTCTTTACCACCTGTGATACTTCGCATGTGGTATACCAGATTAAATGCATGCGGTCTCCTTTATATCGGTGAAACTACTCAACCGATAAGGGACCGCATCAGTAAGCATAAGTCCACAATTAGATACGGCAATACATTATTGCCATTACTGCAACATTTTATTACAGCTGGACATACTATCCCACAATTAAAATTTTTAGTCATTGAACATGTCCCTTCCCCCCAGAGAGGTGGTAATTGTGTCCAACTACTCAAACCGAGAGAGGACTTTTGGATACACGAGTTACAAACACTAAAGGTACTGTCACACTAAGCGATATCGCTAGCAATATCGCTATAACTTGTGACGTTATAGCGATATTGCTAGCGATATCGCTGTGTCTGATACTTACCTACAACTCGCTCCCCTGCTGGTTATTGCTGATCGTGCGAGAACGTCCAGGACCGTTTCTTGTCGTCAGCTTCCTGTGGCGCTTCCTGCTGTGACGACGAGCGACGCGTGGAGCCGGGTGGGAGGACGCAGGATCGCCTGGTGTGACAGGTAAGTAGCGACCCCCAGCGATGTCGCTGGTGAGATCTGCCTGTGTGGCAGCTCACTAGCTACCACTTAGCGATGTACCAGCGATCCTGACCGCGTCATAAGTGTGACAGTACCTTAAAAAGGGCCTCAATAGGGAATATGACCTATTATCATTTTTATAATTTGCTCTCCATATTTAAGGGGGAATGTATTTAGGTTGATGGTTTCTCTATATAGCTTGTGGTATCCGCTGCGTGTTTGTTTACTGGACTTGAACGTATACAATTGGATTAGGGCTATGTTTATGATGGGATACTGTTTTTGTCATTAAACATTGGATCTATACAATATGATTCTAATATATTGTCTTATATTCACAGAGCCGTTTATATTGATCGCCACGCAAATGTCACTCCTGGTCTCCTTTTTACCCCTCGGACTCTCCATTCCCACCTCCCTCTGTTCTGATATATTTTTTTGAATATTTTTGTCTATTAATAATTCCTTATATTTTTTCATTTTTTCAATTTTTCTTTTTTGTAATTTTTCTGAAACCCCCCTTTTTTATGAGTATATACTTCATTTATAGGATGGCATCTGATTAGCAATAACATGGGCACTTCTACTTTGACGCAGGGCAGCATCTCAAGTGTTATAAGATATATACAAGAATATACAACGTTGGCAAAACAAAGACACTTTTTGACACCGCCCCCATTAGACGTCAGACATAAACAATGCCTCCCATGTGCAGCTCCATTACACAGGCTCATAGGGTGATGACACTACTAAGCGCCGCCCCTGCCTGATGTCACAGACAGACAACCCCTCCCATGGGTTGCCAGGTTACACAGACTCACAGGAGGATGACGTGTGCTCCAGCGTCACTTCCTGTGATGCTGTCCTATCAATCTGGGTGATAGTCCCGCCCACTGTCTATTTAGACCACAGCAACGCTGGCCACTAACACCTGCGGCACTAGCGGTGGATACTGTGTTCCTCCAGGCCACACATCGCCACCACCCACCAACGGTAAACTGGCTCATTCACACACTTATATATGTTACAGCGGTATTAACCCCTGTGTTACTTTTACCTTACAGACCGCTATCCACACACTACCAAAGCTGTCACCTTCCAATAGCTGATATATTAATCCCATGTGTGAGATTGGTAATTCTGTAATTCTCAACATCATGCTCTTTCTGGCATATCATAAATCAATACTTATGGTGTGTTTTTTTTTTTTCCTCCATTAGACCTTTCAAGGGATTCCACTTTATAATACACATATACAGAGGATATTATACTGATGTCCATCCTTCTAATTTTCTGCCCAGGTCAGTTTAGCATTTATTGAACCCAGATGACATTCATAAAATCGGTTCCTATGCCTAATGACACATTATTTGTATTTAGATCTCCAGATCTTTTGTCGACACTTTGGCCCATATTTTTCTTATGAGTGGTGCTTCATTCAAGTGAGTTATGTAGACCTAGCCCAGATTGATCTTAAATACGTTCTTTCACTTATGACTACAACGGCAACTTATACTCGCACATTCTTATCTTATCCTAGATATTCAATGATTCTTTGAACATAAGAAGTCTTGGTAGGTCTGCATTTTTTTTTGCCTCTTTTTTTTTTTTTTTTAAAAATCCCTCCCTCCAATACCTTCAATCCGTCCTCCCTAATCACTTGTGCACTGATTTTAGTTTCTTTCTTTGGATTACTATTGATTTAAAAAAAAATTTCTTGTATTTCTGTACTACAAATAGTGTCTGATTTGTTTGCATGTATATAGTTTGTCAAATTTGCAGCGTACTGATGAAGGCTTATTTTCATAGCCGAAATGTCTAATACTTGTGACTGCAAATATAATCCTTCGCATATCGCAAAAGTTGAATGTCAAAAATTTTTTCAATTAACATCTGAGATGACATCAGCAAATGCAGACTGGGATACAGAGCGACAGCAACAATATCACAAGGTGCAAGAATGTGTAGAGAAAAGTTTGTCCCAGGCAAGACAGAGGCCGAAAAGAAATTATAATCAGCACACCCCTGCAGTTCCCTTGTCACCTGGAGAACAGGTGCTCAAAAGGAAGAAATGATTTCACAAACTAGACGACCAGTGGGAGGCTGAGCCATACATCTTTTTCCTTCAGACTTTGATAACACCAAGGTATGCCTCATCAGTAAAGATGATGGAGAATCTTCAGTGGCAGTGTCGAGGGATCATCTAAAACCATGCCCTGACCAACTAAAGGAAAGGATTGAAGACCAAGACATTCCTCAGCAAGTGGAAGAGGTGGAGGAAAAGATCAGCACAGCACTCGGCAAGTTCCCTCCAAACTGGACAAGGGTGAACCATGCCATAGTCATGCCCGTTTTGACCTTTCCCCAGCTAGAAGTGCCAGAAAGAGATGCGACTCAAGACCAGCCTGAAGACCAGCAGGTTCAAGCAGCAGATGACACACCAGCAGTGGAGCAAGAGAATCCACCCCCTGCCAGCGGCGAATCTGTCATGCCCACGGTGGGCATTAGTGGTCGTAGAACATCAGGTATGCCTGTGCTATGTAGAGTCACCCGTAGCGCAGCCAATAGAAAGCGCACTACACCAGTACCAGTGCTATGAAGGATTACCCATAGTATCCTAGGTCAAATCCCCGTATGGTTCCACATGTAAGTAGACTGTGTAAATAAGATATGTAAATATGTAATGTAGGTACGTATCCGTCAAGCATATGAGCCTACAGATACTCTGTAAAAACTCTTGAGCAAGCCTATTTTATTTGATTTAATGGACGATGGGCTCATTGTGACCAGGACAATACTTGTATACAGTTACCAACCTGGCTCAGGAATGAAAATGGACAAAGACGCATGGACTAATTGTCACCAGGACTATTTTTGAACTTTGGTTTTTGTACTTTTTATTTTTGAAATCTTGTAATTAGTTATGATTGTTCACTTGTTAAAATGTCTATATTTCCTCAATCCGGGAGTACTGAATTTCACTAGGGGGAATGTGGCACCCCAGGAGTCCGGTTACTACAGTGGCATTGTTGCCTCCCTTACAGGGAGTAATGTCATGTCTGGAAGCAAGGAGGTGTCCCCTTACCAAGTGTCAGTAGGAGAGAAGTCGAGCAGAACCTGGGGAGTTGAGCTATGATTAAACGCTCCCCAGAGCTGAGCACTAGGAACCTGATACCGGAGTCCATGGTTGCTCGGGTACTGAAGTCCCAGCAGCTAAATCTGGAGGGCAGGGGACTGCAGGTTTCCTGGCCCGATCTAATACCCAGCAGCACAGCAGCATACCAAAACCTGGAGCCAACGCAAAGGAGCGGCACCTGTGGTAGGCTCGAGCTGTCTGCCATGCGGGCAACAGTTTGTTTCTAAAACAGAGAGAGTCAGTTAGCAGCAGGAGAGTGAGCTGTTAGGCAGGGAGGAAAAAGGGAGGACAGCGCAGAAGGAAGGGCTCCGTACATACCTGGCCAGGTATATCCAAAATTGCTTCCAGGCTGCCCGGCTCTCCATCATGATCTGTTACCAGTGCCCCGGTCTGTACTATCAACCATCAAGTAAAGGAAAAGAAAATTACAGTCCTTATGTCCTTCAGTAATCTCTTGCGCCCTGCGTCCTGCACCACAAGGTACACGAAGCCTGAAATAAACAGAACCGGTAGCCCTAGGGCCCCGCTCCACCTGTGGGGAGCATGACCATCCCAGCTGCGTCACCATCAGCCCCAGTGGTCTCCTTTAGCAGCGTCGGCCATCTGTTGCCGAACACCACAGGTGTCATCATGCTAAATCCCATATACATATTCCCCATTTTATAGCACAGCCAGAGTCACGGAGTCGGGTCACAGCCCTGTGACTTCCCCAAAGAACTGTCCGACCTGGTTCCGAGTACCCCACAGCCCTGGCTGGTGGGCGTGCCAATTACATCCAATCACAGCAGTGGCATAGATTTGCACACTGCCTTCTGTCTAAGCTATATGACACTTTAGCCGCCCACTTATAATATGGATAATGAAGTGCTCAGCTAATCTGGCAGTGTAATTACACTCTAACACCATTCAATTGAAAATACTCTCCGCTGACCACGCAGACATAGGTGTGTTCTGCATATTGGCAGAAATTATAGTACAGTGAGTCAGTAATACATACATGCCGTTTTCCCAAATGACTGTACGTCATCTCAGCAACTTATAAGATGATCAATACTGCACAAATTATATCATAGCATTATTACACTGCTCTATTCTATCTGACAGTGCATATTAGTTAACATCTAAGAGGTCTATTAAACACTATTGAGCTTAAAGGAATCTATTATTTATATATTTCATTTCTGGCACCAAATCCAGGCAGTATTAATGGACATATGAAACCCAACCAATTATTAGCAAGGGGCAATGGTTAGGGATCCTGTTTAAAATTAATTTGATCACTGAAGTCAAGTATCAAATCGGGACTTTAGTCGGTCACAGTTGTGATTATAATCTAACAATACAACTAACTGGGACTCAGTATGCATCCGCATCAGGATGTATCCTAATTTGTTTTAATGTAACACATATTATTTAAATATTAATTAATAAAAGTTAATTTTCATTCACATTCTTTCCCCTTTTTCCATTGCCCTGATTATCTAAAATTTTTTGGTGGTGTTCACCCACATGATTTATGTCTCCTGAGATTTGATGTTATAACTACTAAATTTAGATTGTCTAAGAACACTTAAATAAGGGCTTCAATATGTCCCTGAAGCTCTCTATAAGGTTTCTGGTGCTATGGAATAAAAAGCTAATAATTGCGTCTACTTTAGGTTGGTGGACATGTGTCCTGGCCTGGCTTGAATTGAATATGAAAAGTGTTTAAAAGTTGTCACTCCCATAATTTTTGTGCTAAAAGTTTACCTGATTTATTAGTCTGGTGATAGTAGAGTCGAAGCCCATCAATTTATCTGGTCTATGTGTAAAGGCCCCATTTCACATAGCGAGATCGCTAGCAAGATCGCTTATGCGTCACCGATTTTGTGGCGCAACACCGGTCTCGCCAGCGATCTCGCTACATGTGAAACGCAGCAGCGACCTGCCCTCCTTCTGGATATCGCTGATCGTGCAGGAATGTCCTGGACCATTTTTTCGTTGTCGGCGACCCGCTGGGCAGCATGCATCACAGTGTTTGATCCCTGGATCGTTGCTGCGTCGCTGAAGAAATCTGCCTGTTTGGCAGCTTACTAGCGATCATTTAGCGACCCACCAGCGATTCCTACCAGGTCGTATCATTGTCTGGATCGCTGTGCGTCGCTAAGTGAAATGGGACGCTAAGAATGGCATTAAATTAAAGTTTGGTGTTGGTATTGCTTTCTCTAAATATCAAGACAAATTTCTTATCTGTTTCTAGTTGGGCTATATTATGTTCCAAGTCAAATTGGGCATTTGTTCTTCCCTTTTTTAATTATGAGGCTTAAGATGTGTTTACTCCTCTAATGACAGACTTGCGTTACGTATGACTGATTTATAGGGGGCACTGTTATATTTTCATCGAGGCAGGTAGGCAATCTTATATTTGCACTGTAAAATATGTTACATCACAGCTTGCTGGAAAAATGATCCTTTTATTCTAAGAAATAATCAATAGTCTATGGCTTGTTATCCTTTTTCTTTAGTAAATGGTACTTGAATGCTCTTACAACTATCTTGTCCACTCGAAAAATGGTGTTCACATTGCCTTTGACATCTGAACAGACATTGTATATTAATACATTTAACCTATTTAAAGGCCTTATCATGGTATTTTGTTGCACAGTAATTTCAGGTTACCTAAGTGCATCTTGAAGGAGTCAGGCTTTTGTGATATACCGCATCTTAATCTGCTTTTGACAATTTGCAACTATTGTTCCTTCTGGAATTGCTGAGGTCGAATCTGCTGTTGTATGATATTTTCTTACAATTCATTTGTTTGTGAAAACTGTTCAGTTAGCACACATCAATAAATCACAGACTTCTTATCTGCAAGGGCATTCTCTAACACTCCATTGTGGGATTCTGCTTGCTCAGAGCAGAAATGTACGGTCATAAAAATTATATTGAGTAAAAGATTGTATCCTGAAGCACTGAAGATAAGTGTTATTCACAAAAATAGATACATCTGTGATTTGCCTGAAATATCCAACACATTTTTTTGAATTTTAGATCTAGCTATGCATATATTTTTTTAGTTTTTTATTATTTATGTTGAATTGCACATTATTATTACTTCAAAGA
Source organism: Dendrobates tinctorius (assembly GCF_039654945.1). Classification (NCBI taxonomy): domain Eukaryota; kingdom Metazoa; phylum Chordata; class Amphibia; order Anura; family Dendrobatidae; genus Dendrobates; species Dendrobates tinctorius. The sequence continues at coordinate 19,768,413 of NW_027361823.1, read as the reverse complement.
ATTTTTCCTACTTCTGTTGCTTAAAACACCCACAAATTCCACAGCACAGTACCGATGTTGTCACCATGGCCCAGAATAAGATTTCATGAATAAACTTGCTTATGCTAAGGGATATTGTAAAGGAAGTCATTAATCTATTATTATAAATTATCAAGGCAACCTAATCTAAAATATCACATGGGCTTCTCTATAATGCTTTACAGCTACCTTATTACATAAGAACAGCCGATGAAGAGAATCAGGAGGTGAATTATAAAATCAATTTTAATCTAACTTATTAATAAAATGATACATAGAAAGAACCTATAAAAAAGCAGAGTGCCCAGAGGGGGGAAGTGTGCACCGTCAATAATATATAGAAGATGGAAGTATGACTATGCTCATATTGTAAGAAATTTAAAGTGCCCAACACAAAACTGAATCAAGATGCCTGCCTATAGAATTATACTTGATCTGTTATAAACAAGTCTATAGTGAAAAAAATATATTCTGTACAGTTTTTTTTGTATTATACATTTAAACAGTAGGGGGATGTATAAACACTTAATGACCCAATAGGATATATATGATGCAAAGGCAAAACAAGAGATCAGGACAAATATAAGGACCATATAGATAATGTGCATGTAAATGCATTCAAAGATAGTATATAGCGCCTTAGTCAGAATTAGGAGCACAAGTGGGTAGATCGATGGCACTTCCCCCTGACCTCAACGCACGTTTCGTCATCGCTTCTTCCATGGTTGTGTCTGAGACAGGATGTGGAGTTTTTTTTGTTTGTATACTATGGTAGGAAGTGCCAGTCTTTCTACTTATGGCCAGTTTCTGATATGCTAATTACCTTATTACATAGTGGAGTCAATCTTCAGGAGGGAAATGTATAAGAACCGAGACAGGGAAGGCTACAGCCACTTTAGGATTATTTAAGATAATGGGAGGACTTCAGAGGCCATTGCCCAATAATAAAGACTTGGAGAGAAAGCCATTAAACACGATACAAATAGGACAGATAGAAATGTACTGTGCAAATGCAGAACTGAATAAGAATTCAAGGAAAATGTGCTTGTCATTTTGTTCTATACTGGTCTGTATACAGCCAGGCATCTTTTTGCCTGTCAATGTCTTACATGACTGGACATCTCCTGTCCTGCCCGATCATATTCTATGCTGTGTGGTTTGTACTGCTTCCACTGACATGGCTGAGAGATAGCCACACCTTTACTGCCTGTCCATTGTGCTCTATAACTATATTGTACTGCTGCTTCCAGTAAGACCAGTTCTGGTCCAACACAGCCACACACCTCCTTACCTATTCCATCATATTCGATACTGTACATTTGCTACCGCTGCCACTTCCGCTGTTACTATAGATAGACGGCAACATATATAATGCTTATGCATTGCATTTTACAGCTATAATATTATACAACTGCTGGAAACCCTTCCCTATGCAGGTTAAATGAACCTGAAACTATTCCCCAAAAATATATAATTTTTGGACAGCTTTTTATAAAACCATTGTTGCTTCACTTTTTAAACTTTTTTGCCGCTCGGAAAAGAAGGGAATAAATTTTAGCTGTTTAAAAGCTATGGCTTTTTCTCTTTCCAAACGGGAAACCTATTGCTGCTCCCCCCAAAAATGAAAATTTTGTTGGAAGGCTTATGAAAAATCCATAACTTCTTCACTTAACAAACAACAAACTGCTGCTACTATCCAAACAGGGATAACCTCGACCACTTGCTAAAAAGCTATGGCTTCTTTCGTCTACACCACCTGTATATAAACATTGGCACGGCATCTCCCTGCTCCAATAGGTATAGTTTTTTAACTATTTTTGAAAAAATCTTTGAAATTAAGGAAAGAGAGCGCACATAGGGCGATAAAAGTGATATTTTGGGTGACAATACATGGTTAGTGCACTCTAGAGTTGAGCGAAACGGGTCGAAAAAATTCAAAAGTCGTCCACTTTTGGCAAAGTCGGGTTTCATGAAACGAAACCCGACCCTAGGATGAGGTCGGCCACGAGGTCGGAGACTTACGCGCCAAAGTCGCGTTTCAAAAGTTTGTTTTGCGCTCTTTTTCAGCCAATCAGGATCCACGGACACTGTGGGCAACGTGATGACATAGGCACGGGTCACCACCATCTTTCAGAAGGGCATGCAAGTGATTGGCTTGCTTTGGTGGGCGTCACAGGGGGTATAAAAGGGCGTGCACGCCGACCGCCATCTTACTTCTGCCGATCTTAGTATAGGGAGAGGTTGCTGCTGATTCTGTAGGGAGAGCGTTAGGCAGGGAAGAAGACAAAAAAACTGCTTCTGCTGCTAGCGATTTGGCCTGCACAACACACCAGTCACTGTGTGTGCAGTGCAAGGGGAGGCTATATAGTGGTGTATCAGTGGTGTTGGTTGTTGGGCTGCCTTCTAAGGCTTCCTGACATTCCTGCATTGCTGTTTACCCACTGCTCCACAAACTGCTTTTTTAAAAGCAATCCCAATTTTTTTTTTTTGTCCTGCTGAGAAGACAAAAAAACTGCTTCTGCTGCTAGCAATTTGGCCTGCACAACACACCAGTCAATGTGTGTGCAGTGCAAGGGGAGGCTATATAGTGGTGTATCAGTGGTGTTGGTTGTTGGGCTGCCTTCTAAGGCTTCCTGACATTCCTGCATTGCTGTTTACCCACTGCTCTGCAAACTGCTTTTTTAAAAGCAATCCAATCTCCCATATCCTCTAGTCACTTTTGTCACAGCTGTGCCATCGAGCCTGTCACATAGCGCTCAGATATTCATTGGGCCTCACACAATCCAAAAGTGTCCAGTGTCCAAAAGTGTGTGCAGAGATTCAAAATCTCCCTTATCCTCTAGTCACTTTGGTCACAGCTGTGCCATCGAGCCTGTCACATAGCGCTCAGATATCAGTGGGCCTCACACAATCCAAAAGTGTCCATCCAGTGTCCAAAAGTGTGTGCAGATTCAAAATCTCCCTTATCCTCTAGTCACTTTGGTCACAGCTGTGCCATCGAGCCTGTCACATAGCGCTCAGATATCAGTGGGCCTCACACAATCCAAAAGTGTCCATCCAGTGTCCAAAAGTGTGTGCAGAGACTCAAAATCTCCCTTATCCTCTAGTCACTTTGGTCACAGCTGTGCCATCGAGCCTGTCACATAGCGCTCAGATATCAGTGGGCCTCACACAATCCAAAAGTGTCCAGTGTCCAAAAGTGTGTGCAGAGATTCAAAATCTCCCTTATCCTCTAGTCACTTTGGTCACAGCTGTGCCATCGAGCCTGTCACATAGCGCTCAGATATCAGTGGGCCTCACACAATCCAAAAGTGTCCATCCAGTGTCCAAAAGTGTGTGCAGAGATTCAATATCTCCCTTATCCTCTAGTCACTTTGGTCACAGCTGTGCCATCGAGCCTGTCACATAGCGCTCAGATATCAGTGGGCCTCACACAATCCAAAAGTGTCCATCCAGTGTCCAAAAGTGTGTGCAGAGATTCAAAATCTCCCTTATCCTCTAGTCACTTTTGTCACAGCTGTGCCATCGAGCCTGTCACATAGCGCTCAGATATTCATTGGGCCTTACACAATCCAAAAGTGTCCAGTGTCCAAAAGTGTGTGCAGAGATTCAAAATCTCCCTTATCCTCTAGTCACTTTGGTCACAGCTGTGCCATCGAGCCTGTCACATAGCGCTCAGATATCAGTGGGCCTCACACAATCCAAAAGTGTCCATCCAGTGTCCAAAAGTGTGTGCAGAGATTCAAAATCTCCCTTATCCTCTAGTCACTTTGGTCACAGCTGTGCCATCGAGCCTGTCACATAGCGCTCAGATATCAGTGGGCCTCACACAATCCAAAAGTGTCCAGTGTCCAAAAGTGTGTGCAGAGATTCAAAATCTCCCTTATCCTCTAGTCACTTTTGTCACAGCTGTGCCATCGAGCCTGTCACATAGCGCTCAGATATCAGTGGGCCTCACACAATCCAAAAGTGTCCATCCAGTGTCCAAAAGTGTGTGCAGAGATTCAAAATCTCCCTTATCCTCAAGTCACTTTGGTCACAGCTGTGCCATCGAGCCTGTCACATAGCGCTCAGATATCAGTGGGCCTCACACAATCCAAAAGTGTCCATCCAGTGTCCAAAAGTGTGTGCAGAGATTCAAAATCTCCCTTATCCTCTAGTCACTTTGGTCACAGCTGTGCCATCGAGCCTGTCACATAGCACTCAGATATCAGTGGGGATCACACAATCCAAAAGTGTCCATCCAGTGTCCAAAAGTGTGTGCAGAGATTCAATATCTCCCTTATCCTCTAGTCACTTTGGTCACAGCTGTGCCATCGAGCCTGTCACATAGCGCTCAGATATCAGTGGGCCTCACACAATCCAAAAGTGTCCATCCAGTGTCCAAAAGTGTGTGCAGAGATTCAAAATCTCCCTTATCCTCTAGTCACTTTTGTCACAGCTGTGCCATCGAGCCTGTCACATAGCGCTCAGATATTCATTGGGCCTCACACAATCCAAAAGTGTCCAGTGTCCAAAAGTGTGTGCAGAGATTCAAAATCTCCCTTATCCTCTAGTCACTTTGGTCACAGCTGTGCCATCGAGCCTGTCACATAGCGCTCAGATATCAGTGGGCCTCACACAATCCAAAAGTGTCCATCCAGTGTCCAAAAGTGTGTGCAGAGATTCAATATCTCCCTTATCCTCTAGTCACTTTGGTCACAGCTGTGCCATCGAGCCTGTCACATAGCGCTCAGATATCAGTGGGCCTCACATAATCCAAAAGTGTCCATCCAGTGTCCAAAAGTGTGTGCAGAGACTCAAAATCTCCCTTATCCTCTAGTCACTTTTGTCACAGCTGTGCCATCGAGCCTGTCACATAGCGCTCAGATATTCATTGGGCCTCACACAATCCAAAAGTGTCCAGTGTCCAAAAGTGTGTGCAGAGATTCAAAATCTCCCTTATCCTCTAGTCACTTTGGTCACAGCTGTGCCATCGAGCCTGTCACATAGCGCTCAGATATCAGTGGGCCTCACACAATCCAAAAGTGTCCATCCAGTGTCCAAAAGTGTGTGCAGAGATTCAATATATCCCTTATCATCTAGTCACTTTGGTCACAGCTGTGCCATCGAGCCTGTCACATAGCGCTCAGATATCAGTGGGCCTCACACAATCCAAAAGTGTCCATCCAGTGTCCAAAAGTGTGTGCAGAGATTCAAAATCTCCCTTATCCTCTAGTCACTTTTGTCACAGCTGTGCCATCGAGCCTGTCACATAGCGCTCAGATATTCATTGGGCCTCACACAATCCAAAAGTGTCCAGTGTCCAAAAGTGTGTGCAGAGATTCAAAATCTCCCTTATCCTCTAGTCACTTTGGTCACAGCTGTGCCATCGAGCCTGTCACATAGCGCTCAGATATCAGTGGGCCTCACACAATCCAAAAGTGTCCATCCAGTGTCCAAAAGTGTGTGCAGAGATTCAAAATCTCCCTTATCCTCTAGTCACTTTGGTCACAGCTGTGCCATCGAGCCTGTCACATAGCGCTCAGATATCAGTGGGCCTCACACAATCCAAAAGTGTCCAGTGTCCACAAGTGTCTGCAGAAATTCAAAATCTCCCCTGTCCTATAGACACCTTGTACCTTGTTTTACATTACTATATAGTTTGTTTGATTTTGTCTACATTTCTACCAAAAATGAGGAAGGCTGGTGGAAGAGGCCATGGAATTGGGCGGGGGTTGGCAGCTGGTAATGATGGTGTTGGTGGTGGATCTGATGGTAGTGGCAAGAGCAAAATAGGACCGAATGCAGGAGGTGCTGACCCTGCGTCATCGTCTGGCTACATAAGGCCTCGAACCCTTAGTTTTCTAGGAGTTGGCAAACCGCTTTTAAAGCCAGAGCATCAGGAAAAAGTTTTGTCTTACATTGCTGACTCAGCCTCCAGCTCTATCGCCTCCTCTTCTTCAGTTGTAAAAAGTAAAAGCACTGAGTCGTCATTGGAGGCTCATGTTCATGAACCACACCTTTCCTTGTGTCCTTCACCCCAACCAAGATTGAAGGATGACGCAGGCCATACTACTGATTACTCCATGGAGCTGTTTTCACATACCATGCCTGGATTATCAAGTCAAATGGTGAATTACCCAGGCCAAGATGAATCTGACATGGAGTGCACTGATGCACAGCCGCTGATGGATGATTCTGCTGGTACATTCACTCAGAGCACTACATTGTCCTCGCAGTGTACAGAGCCAGATTCTGACCCTGATGAGACTCAGGTGCCCCTTCCCGCACACTATACCACCATACACGGTAACACAGAGGAAGGTGCACATGACATAGAAGAGGAGGTGATGGATGACCCAGTTGTTGACCCAGATTGGCATCCATTGGGGGAAGAGGGTGCTGCTTCCAATAGCTCAGATGAGGAGCATCCACAGCAGACATCGACATCGCAACAGCTGTTATCTGGCAGGCCCGGAGCACTCCAAAGACAGGTTCCAAACATCAAAAGAGTTGCTGGACAGCTTGTCCAGAGGGTCAAAAGATCACAGCGTGCTAGGCCGCAAAATGTCTGCCAAAGTAGGAAGAGTGCAGTGTGGCACTTTTTTGACCAAAATCCTCATGATCAGGCCAAGGTTATCTGTAAGAAGTGCGCAAAGACCTTTAGCCGAGGGAAAAATCTGAAAAATTTGAATACCAGTTGCATGCTTAGACATTTAACCAGCATGCACTTGCAAGCGTGGACACAACACCAAACCTCAAGTGCCACATGTGCAACTGATCACAACGAAGGTAGTCAGCAACGCTACATTGTTTCCCCCACTGTAAGCCCACCGGTTAGCACAGCAGCAAATGTTGAGGTGTCGTTGCAAGACCACAGCAGTCAGGGAATCCCACTGTTATATCAACGAAAGACTGATTCTAGGCCATCAGAAAGAACACCAACTCCATCACCATCATCAACCCTCTCTCAGTCCGCCCTGTCCACCGCTACTTCCACCATATGCAGCTCTCAAGTCCAGCTCACCCTCCCAGACACTATGAGTAGGTCAAGAAAGTACTCAGTCTCTCATCCGCGTACACTGGGTTTGAACGCCCACATTGCCAAACTAATCTCTTTTGAGATGATGCCCTTTCGGTTGGTGGAAAGCACAGCTTTCCGCGAACTCATGGCCTATGCAGTACCACGCTATGACCTACCCAGTCGCCACTTCTTCTCTCGCAAAGCCATCCCAGCCCTCCACCATCATGTGAAAGACCGCATTGTCCATGCACTCAAGCAGTCATTGAGCGGAAAGGTGCACCTCACAACTGATGCATGGTCCAGTCGGCATGGCCAGGGCCGTTAGGTGTCCATCACTGCGCACTGGGTTAATGTGGTGGATGCAGGGTCCACAGGGGACAGCGGTGGTGGGACAGTGCTGCCTAGCCCACGGTATAGGAAACAGTTGGCTGTAGGCGTTCGACCCTCCTCCTCCTCCTCCTCCAGAAGCGAAAGCTCGTCCACAGAGCGCAGTCGTACGAGCATTCCATCTGCAGCTGCCACTGTTGCACACAATGTGTCCCCCTATCGAGCAGCTAGTACAAAGCGTCAGCAGGCTGTGTTGCAGATGATGTGTTTGGGCGACAGACACACCGCCGAGGTGCTGGCCGAGTACTTGAAGCGACAAACTGAGTCATGGCTGGGCAGTGTACATCTTGAGGCAGGCAAGGTAGTTAGTGATAACAGCAGTAATTTTGTGGCCGCCATAGCCCTTTCAAAACTCAGCCACATACCTTGCTTGGCTCACACCTTGAACCTGGTGGTGCAGTGCTTCCTCAAAAATTATCCGGAGTTAACAGCCCTGCTCCAGAAGGTGCGAAGACTGTGCGCGCACATCCGCCGGTCGCCTGTACACTCCGTTCGTATGCAGAATCTGCAGCGATTGCTCCACCTTCCCAACCACCGCCTCATTATTGACATTGCAACAAGGTGGAACTCCACCCTGCACATGGTGGAGCGGCTGTGCGAGCAGAGGCAGGCCATAATGCATTTGTGGGAGGATACACGGCCAGGCACTTTGAGAGCAGACATGGAGTTGACAGGTGTGCAGTGGTCGAAGCTGAAAGACCTTTGTAAAGTCCTTCAGTGTTTTGAGGAATGCACACGGCTGGTAAGCGCAGACGACGCCATCCTAAGCATGAGCATCCCACTTATGCGTCTGCTCATGCAAACTTTGACGCACCTTAAGGAGCAGGCGTCTGCAGCCAATGTTGATGAGGAGGAAGAGGAGGGAATCCTTGATGACATTCAGCCATTGTCTGCTCAGGGACCTCTCCTGGATGAGGTGGAGGAAGAAGAGGAGGAGGAGGATGATGATGGGGATGATTACTTAGGGGAGGAGGATGCATCTCGTGGGGCAAGTGAAAATGTTGGCATGGCAAGGTCTGGTACAGGGTTTGTGCGTGACTGGAGGGATGTGGATTTGCCAGAAAGTGCTCCTCCACTCAGCACTCGCAGTGCATCATTGACACCGGGAACATTGGCCCACATGTCAGATTATGCCTTGCGGATCCTAAAAAGGGCCCCCGCATTGCCAAAATGATGAACGATGACGACTACTGGTTGGCCAGCATCCTGGATCCACGCTATAAAGGCAAATTACAAAACATCATGCCACAGGAGAACCTTGACCTAATATTGGCTAATAAACAAGCAACTCTGGTAAATCGGTTGCTTGAGGCATTCCCAGCACACAGCAGCGGTGATGGTTCTCACATGAGCCGTACGGGCCGGGGGCAGCTTGGCAGAGGTGTTCGTGGTGCACACAGCAGAAGTGGCGTTGGAGACAGGGGTTTCATGACAATGTTGTGGACTGACTTTTCAAATACCGCTCACACAACTGGTAATACTGCATCGATGGAAAGTGACAGGAGACAGCAGTTGTCAACTATGGTTACAAACTACTTTTCCTCCCATATCGATGTTCTCCCACACAGGTCATTCCCCTTTGACTATTGGGCCGCTAAACTGGACACCTGGCCTGAATTGGCCCAATATGCCTTACAGGAGCTCGCTTGCCCAGCTGCAAGTGTGCTATCGGAAAGAGTCTTCAGTGCAGCTGGATCAATCCTGACAGAAAAAAGGACCCGTCTGTCAACCCAAAATGTGGATGATCTAACCTTCATTAAAATGAACGACGCATGGGTTTCCAAGGATTTTGTCCCACCTTCCCCTGATGACACATAGGGTGACAGAAAAATGGCTTGCTTTGGTCCACCTCTTCCTGGTACTTCACCTATTTCGCCTTTTGCATCAGCTGAATGTCCAACATCAACATATGCCACTTTCTAAAACTCCCTAACTGTGCTGCCTCCCCCCCCATGGCCGGGGTCACCACCTAGCGCACGACACCGTGCGAGTGCCGTTGCCCTGGACAGGTGGGTAGGCCGACTCTTGGGCGCGGGCACTGGCACAGGGTCCCTCATAGTGCAATCAAGTGTCTCTGACGGTGGTGGTGCACACCCGCCATCAGACACACCGCTGTACTATGAGGGGCCCAGTGCCAGTACCGACGCCCACAAGTGGGCCCCCCTTGCTTGGGCAGGGCCCCAGCATTTGCAATCTTTGCCTCTCCCTGCTCCTCCGCTGTGTAATCTGGGCCGTCAAATCCATACTGTGCCTGACACCGTCTGAGCCTGCCTCCTGATGTATAGACATATATTTTGAATGTGTACGCTATCCATACATGTTATCCGGGGATACGGTACCCTTTCTAACCTTTGTGCAATCACGTGCAATCCATACTGGGCCTAACACCGTCTGAGCCTGCCTCCTGAGACATATATTTTGAATGTGTACGCTATCCATACATGTTATCTGGGGATACGGTACCCTTTCTAACCTTTGTGCAATCACGTGCAATCCATACTGGGCCTAACACCGTCTGAGCCTGCCTCCTGAGACATATATTTTGAATGTGTACGCTATCCATACATGTTATCTGGGGATAAGGTACCCTTTCTAACCTTTGTGCAATCACGTGCAATCCATACTGGGCCTAACACCGTCTGAGCCTGCCTCCTGAGACATATATTTTGAATGTGTACGCTATCCATACATGTTATCTGGGGATACGGTACCCTTTCTAACCTTTGTGTAATCACGTGCAATCCATACTGGGCCTAACACCATCTGAGCCTGCCTCCTGAGACATATATTTTGAATGTGTACGCTATCCATACATGTTATCCGGGGATACGGTACCCTTTCTAACCTTTGTGCAATCACGTGCAATCCATACTGGGCCTAACACCATCTGAGCCTGCCTCCTGAGACATATATTTTGAATGTGTACGCTATCCATACATGTTATCCGGGGATACGGTACCCTTTCTAACCTTTGTGCAATCACGTGCAATCCATACTGGGCCTAACACCGTCTGAGCCTGCCTCCTGAGACATATATTTTGAATGTGTACGCTATCCATACATGTTATCTGGGGATACGGTACCCTTTCTAACCTTTGTGCAATCACGTGCAATCCATACTGGGCCTAACACCGTCTGAGCCTGCCTCCTGAGACATATATTTTGAATGTGTACGCTATCCATACATGTTATCTGGGGATACGGTACCCTTTCTAACCTTTGTGCAATCACGTGCAATCCATACTGGGCCTAACACCGTCTGAGAATGATAGATGGGGCCCACCATACACTGGAACATTCCAAAGGTGGACATCAGACACTGGAGCAGCATTTACAGGGCCCATTATACACTAGAGCATTAGAAATGGGGCCCATTATGTTTGGAGCATTATTTGGGCCCATAAGACAGTATAGCTTCATCCATGGGGACCAACATATACTGTAGCATTATGTGGAGCTCATCATATACTGTTTCAAACATTATATGGGACCAATGATTCTGTATGGAGAAATAGATGGGCCTCGTCATGAGATGTAAAAAGTGAGGTATTTTTCATTGTACTATACCGCTATTTCTCTGCCGTATCGGAGCATGATGAGTTGTGGTATGTGTTAAAGGGGCGCTCTTTCGCCCAGGGCACATGAAAACCTGGAGCCAGCCCTCCCCCCCCACAGTCTGTAGCCAAATAACCCCCATTTTTCAGTGCGTAACTTGTATTATGAAGTTAATTAAGGTTGACAAGCTTAAGTAAGAAGAATTGATGCTTTTGGCATTCAAATGGGCACTGTTGGTGTGTTTCCTGTCCTCCTCTCACTGCCGACTTTTATTCCCCAGTGACTTACATTGGGTTTCGTGTTTCGGGACGACCCCGACTTTTCCCTATAATCGGACGATCTTGCTCGACCCGACTTTTGGAAAAGTCGGGTTTCACGAAACGAAACGCGACCCTAAAAAAACAAAAGTCGCTCAACTCTAGTGCACTCACCTTTGCAGGTTATGAACAGTCACAACCCCTTGCAGAATGTAAAAGGAATCAGTGGTCGCTGCAGACTCTCGTAGATACCAATGTCACATAGGAGGAAACAAAAAAGACCGGGTTTTTCAATATATCCACACTGACCACACAGGGACAGGATTATTCTTCAAATGTTTATTGTGCCGACGCGTTTTGTGTCAAATCTGCCACTTCCTCAGGGCCAAAGAAACATCTTTGAAAACACTTTGGTAACATTTTGCAAATTTATTTTTTTTATTTTTCACTGCTGTGCATTCACTATCCCATGATGTGGCCGGTTTAACACGCTAAACGTAGTAAAAGATCCACTTTAAATACAAGTCAATTACACAAGCATGTGGAAATGAATGTATGGAGAGATTATTTCTCTTACAGCAAGGGCAGTATGATTATAACGGACAGATTACTAAACTACCTCGGACATGAAGAAGATGACTAGATAGCTGACACACATAAATGTAAGGTAAATGAGCATTAATATGCGGGAGCCTGGAGAATGTTAAAGTTATTTTCTCTTTTTTTAACAGGTACACAATCATATGGTTTTGTAATAAAGCCTCTCTATTATAGGTAATGCCAATATGATCTGAAAAAGATACAAGAAATGCATTGAGGCGGTGTGGATGGCATTGTATGAATTTGACAGCTTTATAAATAAAATAACTGGAAATAAGTCTACTATTTGCATCACTTGAAGTGTAAAATAACTGGAAATGAGTCTGCTATTTGCAACACTTGAAACCTCGCAACACGTCTATCATCTTTCTGTACTCTCCCAGAAATAAAATGAGTCTGAGACTTTGCTTTGTGACATTTTTATAGCACTACCTTTCCAAGTGTTTGGCTTTTGTCTTCCTTCCTTATACAAAACTAATGTAACAGATGTTTTAAAGCGAAGTCCCACTGCTTAGTCAGCACTGTTACTGCTTCTATTAATAGTCTCCGAAATTGCTAAATTAAATTAGATCGGTTATAATGAAATAGGCTGAAAATGCTGGCCAACAATAAGCCGTGAAATGACTTCACACCCTGCATTCAATATGATGTTTTTATTCTATAAAAAAAACATGATTTTATTTTCATTATTTTTTGTTTTAATATTTTTAACTTTATTTTTTATTATTTACTGTATATATCACCAGCATATTCTGACCTGGCCTGCATAAAAATCAGAATATGCTTTTATTACAATAAATTGTGAACTGCCTTTAAATTTACAACACATAACTGCATATTTAGATACAAGTTGAGTAACCTAAGATAAATCTTCATGGCTATACATACCTGCCCCAAATAACTTGTGTTGCTGATTCTGCTGTTTAAAAGGTGAAGTACAGTGCACAAAGCAAAATCCATTCAATTTGATCTACTTTTCTTGACAATATACAGTATATTACTGATTCAACATTGACAAAATGTCTGGATAACAAACCTTCCATCACATATAAAAGATCACAAAACCTCAGGGATCTATTGGTCCAAAGCTATTATAAAGGACCGAGTGTTGAACAAGCATTTGGATCCAGTGGCCCGAAATGGGGATTTTTTTCTCTGTAAAAACTGCAATTCAGTCTCGTGATGGGCAGAAGACTTACACCATCACACAACATATCACCTGTAACAGCATTGGTGTGGAATGCTACGCAGTATGCCCATGTAACAAGGTCTACATTGGCCTGACTTCTTGGCCATTGAAAAGTGAAGCTGGAGTCACACATAGCGACTCACCAGCGATCCCGACAGCGATATCAACGTGTCAGGATCGCTGGTAAGTCGCTATGTGATTGCTGGTGAGCTGTCAAACAGACAGCTTCACCAGCGATCAGCACAGCAACGCCCAGCGCCTGGCGTCGTTGTGCATGTTAGTTACCAGCGCGCCGATGCAGGGAGCTGGTAACTAAGGTACACATCAGGTATCTAAGGGATGTGCGTCCCTTAGATACCCAATGTGTACCTTAGCTACCAGCTCCCTGCATCGGCGCGCTGGTAACTAATGTACACATAGGGTATCTAAGGGACGCACGTCCCTTAGATACCCGATGTGTACGTTAGTTACCAGCTGATCGCTGGTCTCCCGCCTGTCACACGCAGCGATGCGTGCTGGCCAGCGGGAGACCAGCGACCAAAAAAATGTCCAGGGCTTTCCTACAGCGATCAGCGATACCTGCAGGGGGCCAGTTGCTGATCGCTGTCACACACAGCGATCTCGCTGGTGAGATCACTGTTGTGTCACAAAACTTGTGACTCAGCAGCGATCTCGCTAGCAAGATCGCTATGTGTGATGGGGCCCTAAGAGAGCATTACAGGTATATAATTAACTCCAGAGACACAGAAGATGATTCAACTTTAAAACCAATGCCCAAGCACTTTAGGATCAGACATGACTGCAATGCCAAACTTGTGAAAGTCATAGGCATTGATAAAGTATATATAGATCAAAGGGTGGCAACTGAAAGAAAAATCTGGCCCAACTTGAGGCAAAATGGATATCCACAATCAATACAGTGCAACCCAATGGACTAAATGAAGTTCTGAGTTTTTCTGCTTTCCTTTAATTTGTTTTAATTTTATTTAATGCTTTTATCTTATTTTTAATCTTTTCTGTGCTTTTATTTATCTTTTTTCTTTTTGTGTATTTCTAGACATAATTTACATACTTACCATGTGCTGTGGCGGCAATTTCCTGTGGCTGGTGGCGGTGGAGTTGGCATGGATGGTCCTCTTGCGATGGCTGTTGTTGCAGGGATGTTTTTTGAAGATTTTTTCAGAGAGACTTTTACATTTTTTTTAAATAAAAATATTTTTTTCTACAGTGTTAATATAATTTTCACTTTTAATCAGTTTTCACTTATTATATGGTCCTAGTCACCCTTTATGCACTGAGTGGCATATGTCTAAAGCACAAATGCACTTTATATGCTTTGCACTTCCAGTCCAATTAACTGGTTTTATTGACTTCCAGAGTCATGGGTCACTATTATTTATTTTATTCATTAATTTATGTCACTCTGTTTACACTAGCAATGTAACTTAAATTAATAGCTGGATTTCTTTTCTCTTGACTGTCACTACCTGCTTCATTTTTTTTTCTAGTCCATATCCTATATTGTTCTATGCACATGTATCACCCTGCACTCAATACGATTAATATATATTTGTTTTATTTCATTTTATTTTATATATTTTTTCATTTTATTGTCACTGTTACACTGATACACTATTAATAGTTTTAAGTATGTCAGTTAGGATTGTCATATACATATTTACACCAACTTTGGCCTCAAGTACATCCTTGCACATATATAGCTTTTAATCTTAGACTCTATTGTCTTTCTAATTTCATTTAAATCATTATTATCTTAATTAATTCTGTCTATTCATGTCATTAAGAAACTCCCATAAATATCCCAGCTTCACACATTCAGTATCCCTTACTATAGGGTTTCGATCATATATCCCATAGGATAACTATTGGCCAACAGCATATGGGATTATGATATGCACACAGCACTTTCACTTGTTAGGCCCAGACATCTAGCTGCATGAGATTCTGCAGTATGTTTATGTGGAGACGTGTCTGCACCTCTTGCTAACTCCGCCCCCTGATCTGACACATCAAACGGAGAGTGGACTGGCTGCAAGAGATGCCGAACTGCGGTGACATCACCTCTGGCTCTGCTGGCGGAAGAGCCGCATCCTGCCACTGCCACCACTGACAAGCACATTATATAAAAAAACAGCAATTCACTATACATGCACTACTAATCCTCCAGGGAAGAAGCTAACGTGAAACGTGCATCGGGGCACTACTCTGCAAACCAGGTCATGTATTCCTTATTTCATTAGAAGTTTTTTCCTCTCTCTTGTCTCACTAATTCAAATTGAAGGGCACAATATAGTGGTGCTATCTACCTAAATATTATGTATGCTATTGGCACCTTGGGATTTACCCTATTTATGGCTCATTATTATTATCTCCACTTGGAATATTTATGTTATACCTGTTAGTATACTCAAATTCTTGGATATTTGTAGCTCATGTGTGCATTTCTTAAAGGGAAGTTTAAACTGCTCTATACTTTGAACACTACGAGCACCAACTATGATGCTAAATACTTTGTTTGAATTTGAACTACTCATAAAACAACAACTTTTTGATTTTTTTTATTAACCTTTCCCAGATTTAATGTGCTCAAACCCTTCCCAACTGGACTAATGTAAATATATGTTCAATTATTGAATTTTAAACTACTGCTATTTGTTAATAGGTTGTTAAGTTCATTTTTTACCTAAATAATTAATTATACCCACGTACGTTTGGACCAGCAATTGTGAAAAACTGTCATGAGCATTGATTTTCAGAAGCACCAACCACATTTCAATAAATACTGTGAATATTTAGTTAATTTTTTTATTATATGTGCATGAGTTAAGTCTATATTAAAAACCTGTTTTGCTCTTATACACCACCTGTTTACTCCCAATACTATAAAAGTATTACGTCTTTAAAAATTTCATTTAGGTGGTATATTGAATATTAGGTCTACTTATCCCTGTGTTTGCAGATCCTTTTTGTAATTTGTGTCTCCTATGAAATTTTAATTTGTTTGTGATATTTTGTTTAATAAAGATTTGTAAAAAATGTATTTATATTTAGTATTGGAAGTGCCATTAATAGCTAGGCGATCTTTCCAGCTTATACTACATATACTAGTTTGCACAAGGTTAGATGCGAGTGTATAGAGAGGGTTATTTAGCTCAGGATTTACTTCTGTGGTTACTACAATAAGAGAAGAGGGAAAAAGCTAGTCGTTTCCTCATTTTGGCTGGTTACTTTAGCTCAAAACTGTACCAGGACTCATTCGTGATCTTGCGTATGACCACAAGATTTTCTTTTGTAACTGGAGAAAACACTAATATAATTCACTGCACAAAAAATGCATTGGAATTTTGTGCTCAATAGAGTGATTTTTCAGTTAGAAAAGAAGATTTTATAGTGATATGCAAAATAGCTGCTGTGTTCCAGGAATAGCATTGAGCTCTGAGGTGTCTAACATTGTTAGGTAAGATTTTTATTCAAATAAATGATTGATAATTGTAGAGACACGAGGGTCCGTGGGTGCTCTCGTCCACTGGCTTTGCTGTCTTTAGAAAGACTGCAGGGCTTATCCCACTGAACGCTCATACCCCTTCCCCGTGAACAGAATACTACTCAGAGAACACAAAGTGAGGGTAAATACTTTATTGAACCACCAACAGACAGTAACACTTAGTACAGTCAAACAAGTAGATAAGATGGTACAGAGTCTCATCCTTCCATGGGCTCGCCGGGATTAGAGCAGCTGCGACTTCAGGGCTTCCAAGGTTGACTAACCCCACCAGTGGCATCCCACTTTAGGCAGGCACCCACAGAAAGGAGGCATCAACAAGTTTAGGAAGCTGACAGTCCATTGAGGTACTGTACGTGATCAAGTGACCTGATTGTTCCAACCTGGTTGCTCCGAAAGTCTTCATGGGCTCAGTGATAGAAAGTGGATCATAAAAGTATTGCCCCTGTTGAAGCCATGGTTCCTGACTGCTATTCTGTAAAGTATCTCTGCAGAAGGACAGAAGTCTCTTTTTATACCCACATCTGTTCTTCAGGCCATCATCCACAGGTCAGGTGGAAGGTGGGATGACCTCAGCTCTCATTGTTCGAGTATTCAATCAATCTGCATAGTTTGTCCATCAACGTTTGCAGGTCAACAAGCTGCATGGACTTATACAATGGGTAATCAACATATTAGCAAATGTCAATTGTTCAATTACCCTGCATCCCTCCAAGGATAGAGGTACCATAAACTGTAGTAGCTGATATAATAGGTAAACATGAGCCCTTCAACACTTCAACAAACATCAATTCAGGAGTCAACATTTAGTCTCATATGAACAATGGCTTATGTCTCATGACCTACTGGAAAATATGTCTGGCATAAGTAAGGCTCGAGTCACACATAGCGACTCACCAGCGATCCTGACAACGATATCAATGTGCCAGGATCGCTGGTGAATCGTAACCAGCGCCCTGATGCAGGAATCTGGTAACTAACGTACACATCGGGTATCCAAGGGACGTGCATCCCTAGATACCCGATGTGTACGTTAGTTACCAGCTCCCTGCATCAGCGCGCTGGTAACTAACATACACATCGGGTATCTAAGGGACGCACGTCCCTTGGATACCCGATGTGTACATTAGTTACCAGCAGATCGCTGGTCTCCCGCCTGTCACACGCAGCGATGCGTGGTGGCCAGCGGGAGACCAGTGACCAAAAAAAAGTCCTGGCCTTTCCTGCAGTGATCAGCGATACCGGCAGGGGGGCCGGTTGCTGATCGCTGTTACACACAGCGATCTCGCTGGTGAGATCGCTGTTGTGTCACAAAAATTGTGACTCAACAGCGATCTCGCTAGCAAGATCGCTATGTGTGACGGGGCCTTAAGAATAAATGCAGTGTCCTAACAACAATAAAATCCATGAGAACATTAACTCAGTCAGAGCAGGAATCATTGCAGTACAGTGTGCCAAAAATGCATATATGGAACAGTTTGTCTTTCTTAGAATGCAGACTCGCCAAAGAGAATTGCCTTTACTGTTTTGAAAATTAAGAGTAATCACAAGTAGAAGAGTTAAACATGAGATGTGTGAGAGGATCTCTGAGTTTCTTCTTAGACTATGTTTTTTGTTGCGTTTTTTTCTGCAGCCAAAACCTGATCTCTTGGCTGTAAAAATGCTGCAACCAAAATGGAGGTTTTGCTGCTTTTCTTGCTGCACTTTTGCTGCTTTTTTCATGATTCCAAAGTTCAGTTTTATTTTCACTTTGCAAGCATAAGCATTACAAGCTTGCAATTAATGCAATTATACGTGAAACCATTAAATATTTTTGGAAAAGGTAGCAGTTTGATCAAATTATTTAGGGTAAAAACTTTTTATGTCTGAAAAAATAATGACTATTCTGAACACAAAAAATGCTGTATTCATGCATGAAGTGCAGCTGTGAACAAAGGTTTTCCAAGTTTATGAAAAAATTGCAAGTGTAAAAACGGTGAGGGAAAATTGAATTAGTCAGGCATTGTTTACGTAACACATTGGTAAAGGCCCTTTTACATTTAGCAATGCACCAGCGATCCGACCAGCGATACGACCCGGTCAGGATCGCTGGTGCATCGCTAAATGATCGCTAGTGAGCTTTCATACAGAAAGACCTCACAGCGATGCAGCAGCGACGTAGCGCACGATACTTACCATTCACACACAGCGATCCTGCGTCCTCCCGCCCGCCTCCACGCGTCGCTCGTCGTCACAGCAGGAAGCCCAGCAGGAAGCTGACGACGAGAAATGGAGCCGCCCAATCTCGCGCGATCAGCGATGGACAGCGGGGGAGACGGTCGTTGGTAAGTATCACACATAGCGATATCGCTAGCAATATCGCTATAACGTCACAAAACCGGTGACGTTTTAGCGATATTGGTAGCGATATCGCTTAGTGTAAAACCCCCTTTAGGCATTGAATTAGTGGGGCATTGCTTACTTTAACACATGTCACTAATTTAATTGTCACTAATTTAATTAAACTGTACTTAGAGTCAGGAGAAGCAAAGTCCCCATAATATATGGGTTTAACTTCCTACTCTACCTGTTTTCTTCACCAAAAACGTTGCAAAGTAGCAGTATTTTTGTGGTGCTTTTGCACTTACTCATTGCTTTCCGTGCGTGAAAAAAAATGCTGCAAAAGCACTTTAAGAATTGAAATGCTGCAGTTTTCAAAAAGCAGTTTTCCACTTCAGTCAAGAAAAAACAAAAAAAGGGTGCATATGAGATTTCTTAGACCTAAAAGCTTTTACAGGTACTATAAAAAGCAGCTTTTAAATTTCATAAAACATGCAGCAAAAATGCAGCAAGTGAACATAGCCTTATACGTTTAGACACAGTATCTTTTTTTGTAAATGTTAACTTTTGTGTTAAGGACCCGTCACACTAAACGATGTCCCAGCGATCCCACCAACGATCCGACATGATGGGATCGCTGGGACATCGTTAGGCTGATCGCTGGTGAGCTGTCACACAGACAGCCCTAGCGATCAGGACCAGCGATGCTGGACATTGGTTTCTAATGTAAACGTCGGGTATCCAGGAGCCGCGCGACTCCTGGATACCCGCTGTTTACCTTGAAAACCGGCATACACGCTGGTGTTGTGAGTTCATTTTCCCCTTCACCGTTGATGTCTGATGAACTCCCTCTGCTGGTGAAGAGAGGTAGTGAAATTGACTTGGTTGGGAAGAACCTGTCATCTGAACAGGTGGAGCCTGATTGGACACCCGGAATCACTGAGTGGATATAAGGCAGCCGACGCCCTACAGGGGTGCTGGTGATCCTTTCTGCTCTGAGCTCTTGCAAACCAGTTCAGTACCTGTCTTCTGAAAGCTAAGTATTTGCTCTCTTATTTTCTTATTTTTCCATGAGATATTGTCTGTTTACTTAGTGTTTGTGTTCTCCCTGCCCTTGTTGTTACAGGCTGAGCTCCATTTTTGTCTCTGGTCAAGTTGATCTTTTGCTCAGTCTTCAGAATATACCTGAGTGCTGATATAGTGTTTTTGAAGTCTAGTGACTTCAGGGCCTTTTTTCTATCAGACGTGTTGGACATTATTTTGGCAGAATTTTTGCGGATTGCAGCCAGCACCTTTTCTGTCCTTTCCTAATTAGTTAGTTGGGCCCCATCGTTTGCTCAACCTGTCTTTCTGTCTGTGTTTGTGTTTTCATCTGCTTTTCACCGACAATACATGTTGGGGCTGTCTATTGCTTTGGGGTCTGCTCTGGGGCAGTTTTGATTTACCCTTTCTTTCTTTAGGCTTATTTAGTTCTCCAGCTGTGAACGAGCGGTCTAGGGCACCGTAGGAACCCCCCACGGCTACTGTTAGTTGTGTGAATAGGATCAGGCGTCTGCAATCCGATAGCTATCAACCTCTCCGGTTTTCAGGACTTAGCTTGTATTTTTGTTTTTTTCTCCTTCGGTGACTCATTCATAACACGCTGGTTTCCAAGGTAAACATCGGGTATCTAGGAGCCACGCGACTCCTGGATACCCAATTTTTACATTAACAACCAGCGTCGCTGGGCAGCGGGAGACCAGCGATCGAAAAACGGCCCAGGCTGCTTGAGCACAATCAGCGATAACCAGCAGGGGGGCCGGTCGCTGATCCCCATCACACATAGCGATTTCGCTTTTGTGACGGGGCCTTTACTATAATTGTTGGCTGCTGGCAGAAAGTATATTTTTAGTTCTTGTCTTGTGACATGTAACATACAGTGTAAATTTGTTGTGGCAGAAAATTATCTAACTTTGATAGCCTTAGTGAGAAAAGCGAAGACAGGTAGTATGAAGATATACGGGAGCCTTAAGTGTGAAAGTGTCTGAGGCAATTAGATTTTTGCTTCATTTAACAACTTAATGTTCTTCTGCAAGTATTTGCAAACTTTAAATGATGAAGAGGTTAAAAGGGGAAGATTAAGTGCTATTGTTTTACTCCTACATACCTTTACCTTCAGAAATACATTCCTTTTCATGTGTCAGTAATTTTAAGAAGATTGCAAAGCATAACATTTTTATTGGCTTCCAATTACCAGTCCCGGTCAAGGAACAACATTGCCTGAACATACACTTTGAGAACATTACAATATTAGAAAAGATGTTGTCAGATTTTAATGAGCACTTATAATAAGTAATTGGGAGCATATGGGACCTTTAGTATCTTAGGTCAATATTAGGCTTGTAGTCTTGGAAGAGAAGAATTTTGTATTCTATATTTAAAAAAACAGTCAAGCAGATATATCAAACACTGATGCCACAATGCACCAAGTGGTTTATCCAAAACCCTATGGAAATGTCCAATATTACGTATACAGGACTGGGGTTGCTTGAAGTGGTGATCAGAACAATATAGCATACTATTATAAAGTACTGCTGTGACATTAACAGGTTTTCCTGTACACATGGAATTCTACCAGAGAACGTAAACACATTTGGACACTTGATTTTCTTGGATTCACAACCTTTTCTAGAATATGTTCATTTCTAAAACTGGATTTATGGAATAACCTGGTAACAACCATAAAATCAAAGCACTATAGATTAGGTTAGTGGTAGAGATGGACAGATCTTTTGAAATTTGAATTTGAAGTTTGTATTAATGTAAAAACTAAAATAAAATTGAATCCACTTGCCGTGAATAGCAAGTATTTGATCCAAAGCATTTGATCCAAAAAGACATGTATAACACTCATCTCTCCTTGGACTGTATGCAGTCACTTTTAAGCTTTGTAATGCAAATACATCCTTAGCAATGTCAAAGTTACCACAACATAACTAGTCATGGTTATAGAAACTATTCTTCACTGCTGTGCTGTCACACATCACCGGATGCAAGACTTTCAGGTAAGGTAATATGCTTTGACAGATTGAGACCTATGAGCTTTCAGGTGCTGATTGGTGGAAGATGAAGCCAGAGGCCCCATCCTCCACCAACGTGTTCACCGCTGTCTGCATCCTGTATATAGCCTCCCTATATCTAGATTAAGCTTATATATACAGGGTGAACCCTACATTGCCTTTTTAAATGCAGTGTGAGCCCCATAAAAGCACCATATATACAGTTTGAGCCCCAGATAGCCCACATATTTACAGTGTAAGCTTCACATAGCCTAAATATATTCAATGTGAGCATCCATATATACCATAAGAACCCCACACAGCCTCCGTATATACAGTGTGAGTGTCCATATATACAGTGTGAGCCCACATGGCCTCATACATACAGTGTGAGACTCCCATATAGCCACCATATATACAGTAGGAGCACCACATAGCCTCCATATACTGTATACAGTGTGCACCCTAGATTCCCTCCATATATACTCAAATAGCCTCTTAAAAATATAAATATCCAATACACAGGAAATAAAAACACCACTTACTCACCTAGCTTCCGTTCTCCCAGCACTCTGCTCCTATCTTCTGGTGCAGTGAGTTTCAGCAGAAGCACGCTGTCATCACATCTGCTGTCTCACACGCTGATTGGTGGAAGATGGAGCCAGTGGCCCCATTCTCCACCAATCCAAGACAAAAGAAGCAAAGATGCAGCACTCACTGGATAAGTTAAAAAACCACAGTTCTTTATTCAGCCATCAACAACGTGGAGAAGGTTCAAATCGGGCTAGGTACGTGTACATGGACAAATACAGCAAACCACTTATGGTAAGATGATACACTTATCTTTTTAGGGGTTCCAATCCCAATGTGTTTCTCTGCAGGTAGTGGAGGGGATCATCAGGGAACCTAATTATTATTATTATTAATTATTATAGCGCCATTTATTCCATTGCACTTTACAGGTGAGGAGGGGTATACATAATACATACAAGTACAGTAATCTTAAACAATACAATTCACGACTGGTACAGGATGAGAGAGGACCCTGCCCGCGAGGGCTCACAATCTGCAAGGGATGGGTGAGGATACAGTAGGCAAGGGTAGAGCTGGTCGGGCAGTGGTTTGGTGGATCGGTGGTTACTGCAGGTTGTAGGCTTGTCGGAAGAGGTAGGTCTTCAGGTTCTTTTTGAAGGTTTCCATGGTAGGCGAGAGTCTGATATGTTGTGGTAGAGAGTTCCAGAGTAAGGGGGATGCACGGGAGAAGTCTTGTATGCAATTGTGGGAAGAGGAGATAAGAGGCGAGTACAGAAGGAGATCTCTTGGGGATCTGAGGTTTTGTGTAGGTAAGTACCGGGAGATGAGGTCACAGATGTATGGAGGACTCAGGTTGTGGATGGCTTTGTATGTCATGGTTTGGGTTTTGAACTGGAGTCTTTGGGTAATGGGGAGCCAGTGCAGAAATTGATAGAGGGGAGAGGCCGGGGAATAGTGGGGGGACAGGTGGATTAGTCTGGCAGCAGAGTTTAGAATAAATTGGAGGGGTGCGAGAGTGTTAGAGGGGAGGCCACAGAGCAGGAGGTTGCAGTAGTCAAGGCGGGAGATAATGAGCGCATGGACTTGGTTTTTGCAGATGCTTGGTTGACGAATGTACGAATCCGTGAAATATTTTTGAGTTGAAGTCGGCAGGAAGTGGAAAGGGCTTAGATATGTGGTTTTAAAGAGAGATCAGTGTCAAGGATAACCCCGAGGCAGTGAGCTTGTGGGACTGGAGAGAGTGGGCAGCCGTTTACTTTAATGGATAGGTCCATGGGGGGGGGGTCACATGAGTTGGGTGAAAGATGATTAATTCTGTTTTGTCCATATTAAGTTTTAGAAATCTAGCGGAGAAGAAGGATGAAATAGCAGACAGACATTGAGGGATTCTGTTTAGTAGGGAGTAGAGATGAGCGACTGCCTTTTTTCGGGTCGAGTCGGGTTTCATGAAACCCGACTTTCGCAAAAGTCAGGTCGAAAGCAATCGGCCGATTATCGTGAAAATTTGAAGGCCGACTGAAACACGAAACCCAATGCAAGGCAATGGGGAAGAAAAGTCGGCATTGAGTGGAGGACAGGAAACACACCAATAGTGCCCATTTTAATGCCAAAAACATCAATTCTTATTACTTAAGCTTGTCAACCCTAATTTACTTTATAATAATAGTTAGGCATTGAAAACTGGGGGTTATTTTGCTAAAGTTGTGTGGGGGGGTAGGGCTGGCTCCAGATTTTCGTGGGCCCAGGGCCAAAGAGTTTCACTGGGCTCCATAGAATCATAGAATCATAGATTCTTTAACACATGCCACAATTCATGATCTTCTGATACGGCAGAGAAATAGCGGTATAGTACAATGAAAAATACTTCACTTCTTACATCACATGACTGATATCCATTTTAAATTCTCCAATAGCTCCAAAAACGGACATTATAATACTCCATACAGTATTATGGTCACCGCATAGTGTGCCCTACAGAGTAATGAGGCCCATATATTTCT
The DNA here is from genome assembly GCF_039654945.1 of Dendrobates tinctorius. Taxonomy (NCBI): domain Eukaryota; kingdom Metazoa; phylum Chordata; class Amphibia; order Anura; family Dendrobatidae; genus Dendrobates; species Dendrobates tinctorius. Next base: position 19,743,987 of record NW_027361823.1, on the reverse strand, counting down.
CCATACAGAATCATTGGTCCCATATAATGTTCGATACAGTATATGTTGAGCTCCACATAATGCTACAGTATATGTTGGCCCCCATGGATGAAGCTCCACTGTCTTATGGGCCCAAATAATGCTCCATATATAATGGGCCCCATTTCTAATACTCCAGTGTATAATGGGCCCGGTAAATGCTGCTCCAGTGTCTGATGTCCACCTTTTGAATGCTCCAGTGTATGGTGGGCCCCATATATCATTCTCCAGAGTATAGTGCTCCCCAAAAATTGCTCCCAACCTTTAAAACAATTAAATAAGTCTCCTCGCTAGGGAATCCCTGTACTCTGGACTCATCGTTGTCCCCATCTTCCATCTCTCTGCACTTGGATTGTTTAGGCAGAGGGCGTACAGACATGATGGCATCGCACTCTCTGACCAGAATGCCACTGTCAGGAAACGCTGAAGACATCACGGCGGTGGAGCAGGGAGAGGTAAGTATTTCAACTTTGCAAGTGCTGTGATCCTGAGCAAGCAGGGGGGCCCACTCGTTGGCGATGACACTGGCACAGGACCCCTCATAGTACTGCGGTGTGTCTGACGGCGGGTTAGGCCCTCTCACTGGCAGAGACAGTTTTGAGCACTATGAGGGGCTCTGTGCCAGTGCTCCCCAAAAATTGCTGTCCCAACATTGAAAACAATTACATAAGTCTCCTTGCTAGGGAATCCCTGCACTACTCTGAACTCCTTGTTGTTCCCATCTTCCATCTCACTGCACTTGGCTGTTTAGGCCCTCCCACCGGCAGAGACACTTTTGCGTACTATGCGGTGCCCTGTGCCAGTGCCATCGCCCATGACTATGCCCCCCACCTGCTCAAGGAACCTGCACTTTCATCTGCACCTTCCTCTTTGTCACCGTGTAAGGTGGTATAGTATGCGGGAAGGGGAACCTGAGTTTCATCAGGGTCAGATTCTGGCTGTGTAGAGTGCGAGGGGAATGTAGTGATCTGGGTCAATGTACCAGCAGAATCATCTAGCAGTGGTTGGGCATCAGTGCACTTGTGGCACCCCCAAGAGTACGGTCGCCACAGTGGCATTACCTTTCTCCTAGGGAGTGTGATGTCATGCTTGGTAGCAACGAAGGATCTCTCTAGCAGTTAAACCAACAAACAACACAGTTCCCACTCCAGGCCAGCAGGGAGAGCTCTGAACCTGACTACTGAGGAGCTGCTCTCTGTGGTCAGGAGGAGGGAAGTTAGGGCAGTCTGTGAAGGGAAGGGGAAGTGTGTGGATGGGAGAAGGGGAGCTGGAGGATGAGCAGAGTTTAGGCTCACTCCTAGCTGGAGCGCATGGTCCGGATTCCGGTCTCCGAGTTTGTAGGGACACTGACGGTCCTGCAGCAGAAACCGGAGGAAGTAGCAGCTGTAAATGCTCTGTTCACAACTAAAGCTTGGAGGCCCCAGCAGCGACGTGAGCCAGAAGGAAAAGGCTACGGCTGCCTGCCATACGAGAAAGATCCAAAAGAGAGTCAACAGGGGGAACTTCAGTGAACTCAGTACTGCGAGTACCTCAAATAAGCGCTAGAATGGAGGCCACACTACCTATCTGCAGAGAGAGAATTCCTAATTTGCTTCCAGACTGACCAACTCCTTCTCCATCTGTACTCTGGGTCCTGGACGGCACTTATCAAGTACAGGTAAAGGAACTGCATGAATGTGTCTGTCATCTTTCTCCTGCACCTGGCGCACGGCTCTGCTACATCCTGCACTGCACACCATCTACAAACTCTTTCATCTGCCCTGTGACTACGGCCCTACCTGTGCAGGGCTTCTACATCTTAGCTGCACCACAACATCTGTCCCAGAGAAGTGACACTGCAGCGCTGGCCAATCTTATCAGAAACCACAGGTGGCGTCACGTATCATTCACCTATAAACGTTATTCACCCCTTTGCATGGACGCCCAGGGCCACGGACCGGGTCACCACCACCGTGACACATCCCTCTGAGACACTGGCCTGGTACCGATTAACCCCACTGCCTTGGCTGGCGACCCACACTCCATGTCAGATTCATCTTGGGCTGGGGAATTCACGATTTGACTTGATAACCCAGGCATGGCATGTGAGAAAGAGCTACATGGACTAATGTGAAGTGTGGCCTGCTGCATCATTCACTTTTGGTGGGGGTGAAGGACACAAGGAAAGGGGTTCTTCCTGACCAGAAGCCAGCACTTGACGACTCAGTGATTGCATTTTTTGAAACTTCAGAAGAGGAGGGCATATTAGCTGGAGTCTGTTTCGGCAATGTAAGCCAAAACCTGTTCCTGATGCTCCAGCTTTAAAAGCGGTTAACCTACTCACAGAAAAGGTAGCCTTCCAGGCCTTCCATAGCCAGATCATGACGCAGGCTCAACACCTCCTGCCTTAGCTGCTACTATGCTTTTGCCACTACCAGCAGATGCACCACCACCATCAGTACCAGCTGGCCCCCCCACACCCATGTCCATGGCTTCTTCCACCATACTTCCAAATTTTGGAGAAAATGTACCCAAAATAACATCAGATATATGGTACTGTATCAGAAGCATACAGCTGTATACAGTAAAAGGATAGTTGTAAATCTCCGTATATATTTCATTCGTCACACAGAGACGCTCACAGGCTCATTATGGATTAGACAATAATATAAAAAGTAGAAAAAGGGTACAGTATAATCAGATATCAGGTATATATAGTATAGTTTAAACATTCTAAATCTCCATATATATTTCAGGAGGCAGACACAGACGCTCTCAGGCTCAGTATGGATTACAACACAATATAAAAAGCCGTAAAATGGTAATGGACCTGAAGCGTACAGCTGTATACAGTGTAGGGGTCATTGTCAATCTCAGTATTTATTTCCAGAGTCAGAAACAGACTCTCACTTGGTCAGTTTGGATTAGACCAGAATATAAAAGCAGTAAATGGGTAATGTATCACAAGCGTAGAGCTGTATACAGTGTTGGGGTAATTTTTAAATCTACATATAAATTGCAGGAGTAACCCACGGACTCTCACACGCTCAGGACGGATCACACCACAATATAAAAAGAAGATCCGCAAGAAATAATCACACATGTGGGCCAATGTTCCTGGTGTCAATGATACACTTAGAGTGGAGGGTGGAGGAGGACTTTCTGGCAGAAAGGGTACAGTATCACCTGATACCAGGTATATATAGCATAGTTTAAACATTAAAAATGTACATCTATATATCAGAAGTAGTGTTGAGCCACCCCGCTAGTGTTCGAGTTTGGTTCGGTTCGTCGAACAGGAGGCAAGTTCGTTGAATGTTCGTCGAGCGTTCGACGAACACCGTCGAACCCCATTGAAAACAATGGCAGGCAAACACAAACACATACAAACACATAGAAAATACATTCAAAACACCTTAAAAGGTGTCCCAAAGCAGACAAAATGCTCAGAAGACACAAATAACATGGAAAAGGGCAACTACATTTAGAAAAGAGGTGGAGGAGTAAAAGCAGGAGGAGACACAGATATAGGCATTCAAGCAAAAAAGGAAGCACACTGTAGCGCCATAACATGCAAATATGAAAATTGAAAATAAATTGTATTACTGCATTAGAAATATGAAAAATTGAGAAAGTTTAGCGCATAAAATGGCCAAGTTATGTGTACCTGGAAGCCACGTTGAAGCATTTTTCATTTTCCAGGTCCCTGTCTATGCCAATCCTCACTAAGACTGAAGTCTCCATCTGAATGGGAACCTATGAAAAATCCTCTGTTTAGACTTAAGTCTATATCTCTGTGGAGGGGAAGTGGCCCTGCTTTGATTAAAAATGCCTGCGGCTAACAGGTGGGGTGCTCAGTCAGAAAGTAAATGAATACAAGTTTCATTTTCAGTCTAAACAGAGGAGTTTTCAATTTTTCATATTTCTAATACAGTAATGCAATTTATTTTCAATTTTGATATTTGCATGTTATGGCGCTACAGTGTGCTTCCTTTTTTGCTTGAATGTATATGAGTTGGTGACTCTAGGTTAAGCACCTGTTCACACTATGCTTGGATGTGACGGTCAGTTTTTGAAATTTGTATTCATTTACTTTCTGACTGAGCACTCCACCTGTTAGCCACAGGCATTTTTAATCAAAGCAGGGCCACTTCCCCTCCACAGAGATATAGACTTCGGTCTAAACAGAGGATTTTTCATAGGTTCCCATTCAGATGTAGACTTCAGTCTTAGTGAGGATTGGCATAGACAGGGACCTGGAAAATGAGAAATGCCTTAACGTGGCTTCCAGGTACACATAACTTGGCCATTTTATGCGCTAAACTTTCTCAATTTTTCATATTTCTAATGCAGTAATGCAATTTATTTTCAATTTTGATATTTGCATGTGATGGCGCTACAGTGTGCTTCCTTTTTTGCTTGAATGTATATGAGTTGGTGACTCTAGATTAAGCACCTGTTCACACTATGCTTGGATGTGACGGTCAGTTTTTGAAATTTTTACAGATATAGGCATGTTATGCCCTTTTAAAGTCAAGAAAGGCTGGAATAAAAATTTAAAGTACCAAAAAAAAAAATCTAAAATTCTAAAATCAAAGACGATCATCATATACCGTCGGACTTCCCACCATAAATTATGTCAACTGCTGATCGGGCGGCGTTATTCCCACGACCCTCCAAACAGCGTCCATGAAGGCAAAGTGTTTGGTTTACGGGGGCAGTATGGTTGCAAAGCTGAACCTTAAAGGAATGTCCAGAAGTGCACCACCACAAGGAGGGGAGCCTGCGGCTTCATTGGACTCCACACGTGCAACCTCAACCATGCCAGCCACGGAAAGGATGGACAGATTGCAAGCTTTCTCGATTCTGTGGATGGTGGTGCATGGCCATTTTTAGTTGTGCTAACGATTTGTCAGCTTAATTCCGTTAACGAACGAGGCTCTGGCATGCCCCCGTGGTCCATGTCCAGCTTACTAGAGGGACATGCGAGGCTCTGGCACTCGAGATCGAGCAATAACAAGCCTGTCATGCTCTTACATGTTCGGGGCTGCACGAGCGCTACACTGAAAGGACCAGCGTGTGTCGCTTACAGGTGCGAATAACCCACTGAACCACATTAGTGATGGGGATCTGGGATTCCAATTCTTCCCTGTGAACGAGGATTTCCCAGTAAGTGCAGATCAACCGGATTTCCGGAATTAGGCCTAACCGACATTCCAGAAAGAATGTGCAAAAATTAAGTGTCCAAACCACAGTTGCTGTAGCTTGCTTAACAGCTGGGCACCTCTGCTGAGAAGCACACACTTCTTACATAAACAGGCGGCATAGCTTGGTTCACAGGTGGGCAACTCTGCTGAGTAGCAGACAGTGCTTACATAAACAGGTGGCATAGCTAGGTTCACGGGTGGGCTCCTCTGCTGAGCAGTAGACACAATTACTAGGCCCAAAGTATTGACTGGGCTAAATGGAGTTAAAAAATGGTTCTTACATAAACAGGCGGCACAGCTTGGTTCACGGGTGGGCTCCTCTGCTGAGTAGCAGACACAGTTACTAGGCCCAAAGTATTAACTGGGCTAAATGCAGTAAAAAACTGGTTCTTTCATAAACAGGCGGCATAGCTAGGTTCACGGGTGGGCTCCTCTGCTGAGTAGCAGACAGTGCTACAAGGCCCAAAAGGATTTTCTGGACAAGATGCGGTAAAAAATTATTAGAAACACACATGGTGTAGCTCCTTGACAGGTGTACTACACCACTGGCTACCAGACACCGCTACTATGCCATGAAACTGTCTATTAACATTGAAAGCCATTATTAATGTGAAAATAAAGTTACGCTTTTGGTGAACGAACCGTTCTTGAACGGAACCTTGAACAGCCGAATTTTAAGCAAAGTGTTCGAGTTTGACGAACGGCTCGAACACCGCCCAAAAAAGCTGGAATTTTAACTTGGCGAACAGTTCCACTCGAACACTGCTCAACTCTAATCAGGAGGCTGACTCAGACGGTCTCAGGCCCAGTATGGATTTGACAAGATTGTAGAAAGTTGAGAAAGGGTACAGTATCACCGGATAACAGGCATATATAGCATAGTTTAAACATTAAAAATCTCTGTGTATATTTCCGGAGTCCGACAAAGACACTCACAGCCTCAGTATGGATTAGACAAGAATCTAAAAAGTAGAAAAATGGTAATGTATTAGAAGCATACACCAGTATACACTGTTGGGGTATTTTTAAATCTTCATATATATTTCAGTCTCAGTAAGACAGTCCAGACTCTCCGCAAGAGGAAACGAGATGGATACAAGTACAGACGGAAAGTCGAGTGATAGCAGAAATTTTGGAATTGCTAATCACGGGGAAAACTCCCGGGAGAATTCTCAGAGGCGATGCTGACCCTCAATTACTTTGTCTGTGGAGACAGCGAAAACAGTTCTTTGTGAAGAAAGGGTTGCTGTTTCGCAGTACCGTGGATCCCATCACCGTTACTCATCTCCATCAAATTGTGATCACAGGGAGAGATGTAGATATGGTCCTCACTGCCTATCATGATCTGTCAGGTAACTTTGGAGTGCAAAAGACAGAAGCCACAGGCCGTAGGCGATTCTATTGGATTGGCATGAGGAGACACATTTAAAAATGTGGGCAGGAATGTCACATGTCTGTGAGTAGGAAAACTGAAAGCTGATGATAAACCACCACTGCATCTCATTGTGAGTCGAAGTCCATAACAAATGGAAGCCATTAATCATCTGTAGATAGAGCCCAGCAGGACAGGGCATAGCTATGTCTTAACCATCATCTATCAGTTCACCAAATTTGTAGTGGCAGTGCCAGTGAAGGATTTAACAGCCCAGACTACACAGCGGTGGAGCAGGGAGAGGTAAGTATTGCAAGTGCTGGGGCCCTGAGAAAGCAGGGGGGCCCACTCAAGGACGGCGGTACTGGCACAGGGCCCCTCATAGTATGCCAGTGTGTCTGACGGCGGGTGTGCACCCCCACCATCAGAGACACTTGATTGTACTATGAGGGACCCTGTGCCAGTGCCGTTGCCCAAGAGTGGGCCCACCCACCTGTCCAGGGCAATGGCACTCGCACGGGTGCGTGCGCCAGGTGGTGACCCCGGCCCTGGGGGAGGCAGCCCAGTTAGGGAGGTTGAAAAAATGGCATATGTTGATGTTGGACATTCAGCAGCTGCAAATGGAGGAATTGGAGAATTGCGAGGAAGAGGAGGACAAAAGCGAGCCATTTTTCTGGCAACCTATGTGTCAGCAGGGGAATGTGGGACAAAATCCTTTGAAACCCATGAATGGTTCATTTTAATGAAGGTTAGATCATCAACATTTTGTGTCGACAGACAGGTCCTTTTTTCTCTCAGGATTGATCCAGCAGCACTGAAGACTCTTTCGGATAGCACACTAGCAGCAGGGCAAGCGAGCTCCTGTAAGGCATATTGTGCCAATTCAGGCCAGGTGTCCAGTTTACAGGCCCAGTAGTCAAAGGGGAATGTTCTGTGATGGAGAACATCGATATGGGAGGAGAAGTAGTTTGTAACCATAGTTGACAACTGCTGTCTCCTGTCACTTTCAATCGATGCAGTATTACCAGTCGTGTGAGCGATGCTTGAAAAATCAGTCCACAACATGGTCATGAAACCCCTGTCTCCAACGTCACTTCGGATGTGTGCACCATGAACACCTCTTCCTACGGCTCATGTGAGAACCATCACTGCTGCTGTGTGCTGGGAATGCATCAAACAAACGGTTTACCAGAGTTGCTTGTTTGTTAGCCAATATTAGCTCTAGGTTCTCCTGTGGCATGATGTTTTGGAATTTGCCTTTATAGCGTGGATCCATGATGCTGGCCAACCAGTAGTCGTCATCGTTCATCATTTTGGCAATGCGGGGGTCCCTTTTTAGGTTCTGCATGGCATAATCACAAATGTGGGCCAATGTTCCAGGTGTCAATGATGCACTGCGAGTGCTGGGTGGAGGAGCACTTTCTGGCAAATCCACATCCCTCCAGTCACGCACAAACCCTGTACCAGACCTTGCCATGCCAACATTTTCTCTTGCCCCCTGAGAAGAATCCTCCTCCCCTAAATAAATCATCCCCATCATCCTCCTCTTCTTCCTTCACCTCATCCAGGACAGTTCCCTGACCAGACAATGGCTGACTGTCATCAAGGCTTCCCTCCTTCTCTTCCTCTTCTTCCTCGGCTGCAGATGCCTGCTCCTTAATGTGCGTCAAAGTTTGCATGAGCAGACGCATAAGTGGGATGCTCATGCTTATGATGGCGTCGTCTGCGCTTACCGCCGTGTGCATTCCTCAAAACACTGAAGGACTTTACAAAGGTCTTTCAGCTTTGACCACTGCACACCAGACAACTCCATGTCTGCCCTAAAACTGCCTGCCTGTGTATCCTCCCACAAATGCATTACAGCCTGCCTCTGTTCGCACAGCCTCTCAACCATGTGCAGGGTGGAGTTTGACCTTGTTGCAACGTCGATAATTAGGCGGTGCTTGGGAAGGTGGAGTAATCACTGCAGCTTCTGCATACGACTGGAGTGTACGAGCGACCGGCGGATGTGCGAGCACAGTCTTCACACCTTATGGAGCAGGGCTGTTAACTCTGGATAATTATTGAGGAAGCACTGCACCAGGTTCAAGGTGTGAGCCATGCAAGGTATGTGTCTGAGTTTTGAAAGGGCTATGGCTGCCACAAAATTCCGGCCGTTATCACAAACTACCTTGCCTGCCTCAAGATGTAGACTGCCCAGCCATGACTCAGTTTGTTGCTGCAAGTAGTCGGACAGTACCTCCGCGGTGTGTCTGTTGTCGCCCAAACACATCATCTTCAACACTGCCTTCTGACGCTTACCACTAGCTGTTCGATAGTGGGACACCTTGTGTGCAACACTGGCAGCTGCGGATGGAGTGCTCGTGCGACTTCCCCCTGTGGACGAGCTTTCGCTTCTGGAGGAGGAGGAGGGTCGAACGCCTACAGCCAACTGTTTCCTATACCGTGGGTTAGGCAGCACTGTCTCACCACCACTGTCCCCTGTGGATCCTGCATCCACCACATTAACCCAATGCGCAGTGATGGCCACGTAACGGCCCTGGCCATGCCTACTGGACCATGCATCTGTTGTGAGGTGCACCTTTCCACTCACTGATTGCTTGAGTGCATGGACAATGCGGTCTTTCACATGCAGGTGGAGGGCTGGGATGGCTTTTCGAGAAAAGAAGTGCCGACTGGGTAGGTCATAGCGTGCTACTGTGTAGGCCATGAGCTCATGGAAAGCTTCGCTTTCAACCAACCGGTAGGGCATCATCTCTAACGAGATTAGTTTGGCAATGTGGGCGTTCAAACACAGTGTATGCGGATGAGAGGATGAGTACTTTTTTGTCCTACTCAGAGTCTCTGGTAGGGTGAGCTGGACTTGAGAGCTGCATATGGTGGAACTAGCGGTGGACATGGCGGACTGAGAGAGGGTTGGTGATGGTGATGGTGTTGGTGGTGTTGCTGATGGCCTAAATTCAGTCTTTCGTAGCAATAAAATTGTGATTCCCTGACTGCTTTGGCCTTGCGACGACTCCTCAACATTTGCTGCTGGTGGTGTGCTAACCGGTGGGCTTACAGTGGAGGAAGTGATGTAGCTTTGCGGACTACCTTCATTCGGAGCAGGTGCACATGTGGTTCGTGAGGTTTGGTATTCCGTCCACGCTTGCAAGTGCATGGTGGTTAAATGTCTAAGCATGCAACTGGTATTCAAATTTCTCAGATTTTTCCCTCGGCTAAAGGTCTTTGCACACTTCTTACAGATAACCTTTGCTTTATCATTAGGATTTTGTTCAAAAAAGTGCCACACTGCACTCTTCCTACTATGGAAGACATTTTGAGGCCTTGCACACTGTGCTAATTTGACCATCTGGCCAAGCTGTCCTGCAACTCTTTTGTTTTTTGTAACACGTTTTTGGACTGCAACGGGCATGCCAGATAACAGCTGTTGCGAAGTTGATGCCTGCTGCAGATCCTCCTCCTCTTCTGAGCTTTTGGCAGCGGCACCCTATTCCCCCAATGGATGCCAATCTTGGTCAACAACTGGGTCATCCATCACCTCCTCTTCAATTTCATGTGCACCTTCCTCTGTGTCACTGTGTAAGGTGGTATAGTATGCGGGAAGGGGCACCTGAGTTTCATCAGGGTCAGATTCTGGCTCAGTACACTGCGAGGACAATGTAGTGCTCTGAGTGAATGTACCAGCAGAAAAATCAAGCAGTGGCTGTGCATCAGTGCACTCCATGTCAGATTAATCTTGGACTGGGGAATTCACGATTTGACTTGATAACCCAGGCATGGTATGTGAAAAGAGCTCCATGGAGTAATCTGTAGTGTGGCCTGCCGCATCCTTCACTTTTGGTGGGGGTGAAGGACACAAGGAAAGGTGTTGTTCCTGACCAGGAGCCTCCACTGACGACTCAGTGCTTTTATTTTTTGAAACTTCAGAAGAGGAGGCGATAGAGCTGGAGGCTGTGTCAGCAATGTAAACCAAAACTTGTTTCTGACGCTCTGGCTTTAAAAGCGGTTTACCTACCCCCAGAAAAGGGAGACTTTGAGGCCTTGTGGAGCCAGACGATGACGCAGGCTCAACACCTCCTGCCTTAGGTGCTATTTTGCTTTTGCCACTACCAGCAGATGCACCACCACCACCACCAGTACCAGCTAACAACCCCCACCCACATTCACGGCCTCATCCACCATACTTCCTCATTTTTTGGAAAATGTACCCAAAATACCACCAGCTATATGGTACTGTAAAACAAGGTACAAGGTGTATATAGTATTGGGGAGAATTTGAATCTCCCTAGAGATTTTAGGAGGCTGAACAATTATCTCAGGCCCACTATAGATTACACTTCAATTTAACAAGCTGAAATTGGCTGGTGTATGACAAACTACAAGGTGTATATAGTATTGTGGAGAATTTGAATCTCCCTAGAGATTTTAGGAGGCTGAACAATCATGCTCTCAGTCCAAGTATGGCAGCAGGCAGCCTAATAAACAGGACTGCTGCACACAAAAGTGTGGAAAAATGAACGCTTGGTAACTGGGCAGAAAAGAGGAAGAAAACTATTTTTGCTTTTAAAAAAGCAGTTTGCACAGCAGTGTGCAAACAGCAATGCAGCTATCAGGGAGCCTTATAAGGCAGCCTAATAACTAACAGAGCTGATGCACAAAAATATAGCCTCCCCTGTCACTGCACACAAACTGTTGTGTTGTACAGTGAAAATCGCTACCAGCAGAAGCAGTTTTATTGTTCTTCTTCCCTGCCTAAAGCTCTCCCTTATTCAGAATCAGCAGCAGCAACCTCTCCATATGCTAAGATCAGCAGAAGTAAGATGGTGGTCGGTGGGCACGCCCTTTTATAGCCCCTGTGACACCACACAAAGCAAGCCCTTCTCAAAGATGGTGGTGACCGCTGCCCATGTCATCGCATTGCCCACAGTGTGCATCCTCCATCATTGGCTGAAAAAGGGCGCTGGAAGCATCATTTGAAATGTGTCTTTGGGGCTCTGGTCGCTGACCTCATGGCCGACCTCACGCTATGGTCGGGTTTCGTTTCATGAAAACCGACTTTAGCGAAAATCGGCAACTTATGAATTTGACCGACCCGTTTCACTCAACTCTAGTAGGGAGGTGATATCTGGTCCAGAGATGTAGATCTGTGTGTCATCAGCATAGAGGTGATACTGAAAGCCATAAGATTCTATGAGCTGTCCGAGGCCGAAGGTGTAAATGGAGAAGAGCAGGGGCCCTAGGACTGAACTTTGCGGGACTCCGACAGATAGGGGGCGCAGTGAGGAGGTGGTGTGCAAGTCGGAGATGCTGAATGTCCGGGCTGTTAGGTATGACGCAATCCAAGATAGGGTCAAGTCTGTGATAACAAGAGATGAGGGGGTCTGTAGTAATAGGGAATGGTCCCTTGAGTCAAAGGCAGAGGACAGGACCAGGAGGAGGATGACAGAGTAGTGCCGCTTGGCCTTGGCGGCTAGTAGGTCATTGGTGACCTTAGTTAGGGCAGTTTCAGTGGAGTGGTATGGCCGGAAGCCAGATTGTAATCAGTCAAGGAGAGAGCAGGAAGAGAGGTGGGAGGAGAGTTCAAGATGGACGTGTTGTTCCAATAGTTTTGAGGCATAGGGGAGAAGTGATATAGAGCGATAGCTAGATACAGAGGATGGGTCAAGAGAGGGCTTTTTGAGGATAGGTGTGATTGAGGCATGTTTAAAGCTTGAAGGGAAAACACCAGTTGTTAGTGACAGGTTGAAGGGGTGGGTTAGGGTTGAGATGAAGACTGTGGTGAGGTTTGGGATGAAGTATGATGGGATCGGGTCAAGTGCACAGGTAGTGTGATGTGATCTTGAGAGTAGAGTGGAGAGTCGATCTTCTGTAATGGTGGTGAAGTTGATTTTGGAGGAAGAGGGCACGGCAGTTAGGAGGAAGGGCACTGGGGGTTGTTGACCAAGACTGTCTCTGATATTATCAATCTTCTCCTTGAAAAAATGAGGCAAAGTCTTCATCTGAGATGAGTGGGGAGGGAGGAGGGGCTGGGGGCGGAGGAGAAAATTGAAGGTGTTGATAATGTGGAATGTGCTTGTATGGAAGGCATTCCTGTAGTTAGGATCCTGTCTTCTTGGCTGCATGTATGATGACACACAGCATACTGCAGGCTATTTGTTCATTTTTTTTTAACCTAAATTGTGTTTATGTGCGACCGCAGTGTGAGCGTGCACCAACACGTTGCACTAAAATTTATACAGTCTGTGCTCCAGGTCATGTCTTTTTTTTTTCTTAATTTTTTTGTACTTTGTAGATGCTAGGGTGCTGCTACCCCTTTCTGGGATATACTTAAGTTTATATAGCTTTCCACGGGCAGGTGTCTGAGCAGTCAGGCCTGGGTCCAGCTCTGCCCACATCGATTGAGGCCTGCTAGAACTTAGAGATTTAAATCACTAGAGATAGGACTGTCCCGATTAGGTACACCTTATCGCTATGGGACTGCTTGTACACTTATTTGATCAAAATAGTGTTAACCAAGTACCCAATGTTATTTACATGTACTATTACTATTAACTAATTTACCTAGTGCAAGGTATTTTCTCATTTTGTCTTTATCCTATGTTGTGTTTGTTGGTGGCTGCAGTGTGAACGTGCACCAACATGTTGCGCTTATACTAATACAGTATGTGATCCAGCTCATGTCTTTGGTTTTCCCTCCCTGTCAGATCCCAGGCACCCAAAATTATCAGTTTGCAATGCAGTTCTATCCATTGTTCACTTGTGCTGGGACTTGTTCAAAAGCCCGGTTTTCTCTATATTTAAATACAGTGAGAAGAGTGTATGTAGACTTCAGAACCAAAACTGATAAACCATGAATGTGTCACACTGGCAAGCAGAAGCTCAGCTGTAGGATAATGGTACTGAACCACAACTGTCACTCATAGAGAAGCCTCCATGCCTCCAGCAGTGAATTGAAGGAGGCTGTTTAGCAGTGTGCTGCTGAAGAAGACACATGTTGAGTGCAACCAGTGCACTATTAAGAAAGAAGGAGCAATTAATAGATTAAAAACACTGCCTTTAAATGTCTTTTTCTATTGCTGATTGTTGTGGGTAAAGAAGGTAAAGTATGAAAAGATCATGTCTCATCATTGCCAGCAAGCAGGCCTACCTTGGACAGACGCTGCAGATCTTTGTCCTGAGTATAAAACAAACAGCCTAAAATTACAAATTTTTTTTGTTTATGTGCCCACTTAGCGATTCTGAAGCAGAATAAACCTGAGCAGAATTGCACACCCTGCTCCCAGGAAAACGCATGCGTTTTTTGACGCGCTTTTGTAAGCGTTTGTCAAGCGTTTTTGCTTGCGTTTTCCTAAGCGTTTTTGCCCATATAATTGATGGTATGCGGAATCGCATGCGATTCCGCAAAATTAATGAACATGCTGCGTTTTTAATCGCTAAGCGTTTCCGCACCATTGGCACAACATGTGCGTTTTTCGTTAAAAATCAATTGCATGCTTTTCTTAAGCATTTCTGCAGCAGAATCGCTTGCCAAAAAGCGCTGCAGAAACGCTTAAAAACGCTACCTGGGCACACAGCCTTAAATCTTTATTTTTAATCAGAGAAAATCAGTGATTCTCTTTGTGTCTCACTTTTGGTACTGCGGAAGGTTGGCTCACTTAGCTGCTCCCAGAGGTAAACACAGGAACACTTTAGGTTAAAGTCTCTGAGTGGTTTATTACTTCAACCATAAGGTTATGTGCCCACGTTGCAGTTTTGAAGCAGAATATTCCTGAGCAGAAACGCACACCCTTTGCCGGAAAATCGCATGCGTTTTTTGACGCGTTTTTGTAAGCGATTTTGATGCGTTTGTCATGCATTTTAACATGCATTTTCCTATGCGTTTTTGCAATATATGTGTATGTATGCTCAAAATTAATGAACATGCTGCGTTTTTTACCGCGAAGCGATTTCGCAGCGGTAAAAAACGCACCATTAGCACAACATGTGCGGAATCAATTAGGATTGCATGGAATGCTTTTTTTAAGCATTTCCACAGCGAAATCGCGCGTTTAAAATCGCAGTGGAAACACTAAAAAAACGCTACATGTGCACACAACCTAAAGCCCAAAACAGTAACACAAACATCCTTTCTGGCACAAATGAAAATAAAAAGTCCAGACAAAGTCCTTCCGAGTATGGCTCTTGCCTTCTGGGACAAACACCCAAGGCAGCTCACCCTGAAGCTCCGCCTGAAGGCTTCTTTCCTCCAAAACAGCACAGACAGAAAAAACCATTGGCTGGATATTTAACTCCCTCCAACCACTCCCTTAAGGTGGAGATATGGTGAGTCGGCATCCTGCCCATCTCTTACCTCCTCACCGAAACCCAGACCCTGGAGATGACTGATTACTCTCAGCACATATCATGCTGAAGGGAAACATATGGGTTTCACATCACGCAGGATAACAACCTTTGCAACACTTATCTCCCCTGACATATGGTGTCAGTGACCCTGTCACAGGACATATCACTAACTTTATTTGGTATTTTCAGAGTGAAATAATCAGATTCTCTTTTCTTCTTCTGATTGCAGTATGAGCAAATATATGTTCGAGTAATCATAAAAAACAAAACCATAGCCTCAAGAGAGCAATTTGATCAGCAACATTTGAAATAAACAGAGTGTGAATTAATAATGACTGCAAGACAAACTCGAAATGGATTAGTGCGTGGAAGCAGCAAACATGAAGGTAGACTGCACGGTCTCATACTGTGATTATCAGGAATGAAAACAAGACAGATACAATGAACAAATTACATTGCTCAATACAAAGAGATAGGACGATAATACAATGAATAACATGAATACAGTGTGTGATAAAATTGGGTATGAACCGGCGATAATAGCCGGCGATCCCCAGGAAGGCTTGCACCTGCTTCTTGTTGACAGGTTGTGGCCAGTCCTGAACCGCCTGAATCTTATCAACCTGGGGTTTAACAACACCCCTCCCAATTACATACCCCAAATACCGGGCTTCTTCTAGCCCGATGTGACATTTCTTGAGGTTCGCGGTTAGGCCTGCCTCCCACAGGTCGTCAATCACAGCTTGTACTTTCTGGAGATGAGTCTCCCAGTCCAAGCTGTAAATGACAATGTCGTCCAAATAGGCCGAAGCGTACTGCCTATGTGGTCTCAGGACTCGATCCATCAGTCTCTGGAAGGTCGCCGGTGCTCCGTGCAGTCCAAACGGCATATACACATACTGAAATAGACCTTCTGGGGTAGCAAATGCTGTCTTTTCTCTGGCAGCCTCCATCAGAGGGATCTGCCAATACCCCTTTTTTAGGTCTAGGGTCGTAATATACCGGGCTTTTCCTAACCGATCTATTAACTCGTCGACCCGGGGCATGGGGTAGGCATCAAATTTTGAGACCGCATTCAGTTTCCTGAAGTCATTGCAGAACCGGATGGTGCCGTCCGGTTTAGGAATTAGCACAATCGGGCTGGACCAAGCACTGTGCGATTCCTCAATGACACCTAACTCTAACATGGCCTTCACTTCTCGGGAAACGGCTTCACGGCGCGCTTCCGGGATTCGGTAGGGCTTGACGTGAACTGTGACACCAGGTTCCGTTACGATGTCATGTTTTATTAGCGTAGTCTGCCCGGGTTTTTCTGAGAAAAACTTTGGGTTGTGAAGTAGAAACTGCCTGACCTCAGTCTTTTGCCGCTCCGAGAGAGTCTCTGCAACCCGTACCTCCGGTACGGTATGCGAGCAGACAGGATGGGCCAGCTCCGCTGATAAGGCAGACCGATCCTTCCAGGGCTTTATCAGATTTACATGATAAATCTGTTCAGGTTTCCATTTACCTGCCTGGTATACTTTGTAGTTTACTTCAACAACTCTTTCCTTGATCTCAAAGGGGCCCTGCCACTTTGCCAGGAACTTACTGTCCACCGTGGGGACCAGGATCAACACCCTATCTCCGGGTGCAAACATACGGATCTTGGCGCCCCTATCATAGATTCTTTTTTGGGCTCCTTGAGCCTGTATCATGTGTTCTTTGACGATAGGCATAACAGCCGCAATACGGTCCTGCATTTGTGTGACGTGATCTATCACTGTTTTAAACGGAGTGACCTGACCCTCCCAGGTTTCCTTTGCAACGTCTAACAGTCCGTGAGGACATCGGGCGTACAATAACTCGAAAGGCGAGAATCCCGTGGAAGACTGGGGTACTTCCCTGATGGCAAAAAGCAAATACGGAAGTAAATAGTCCCAGTTCTTCCCATCCTTGTCTATCACCTTTCTCAGCATCTGCTTCAGAGTTTTATTGAACCGTTCGACCAACCTGTCTATTTGAGGGTGATACACGGATGTGCGTAACGGTTCGATTTGTAACAATCGGCAGAGCTCCTTCATTACCCTGGACATAAAGGGGGTCCCCTGGTCGGTGAGTATCTGTTTTGGTATACCGACCCGACTAAACACATGCACCAGTTCCTTGGCAATCGTCTTGGTGGCCGTGTTACGCAAAGGGATGGCCTCCGGGTAACGAGTGGCATAATCCAAGATGACCAGGATATGTTGGTGTCCACGTGCAGACCGTGGAAGGGGCCCAACTAAATCCATCCCAATCCTCTCAAACGGGACTTCAATAATAGGTAGGGGTACCAAAGGGCTAGAGAACCGGGGCTTAGGTGCAGAGGCTTGGCAGTCAGGACAAGACTCACAATATACACGGATATCGTGATGCATGCCTGGCCAAACAAAACAGTGTAATATCCTTTCGGTGGTTTTCTGGACTCCCAGGTGACCCCCCATCACATGTCTGTGGGCCAGGTCCAGCACCTGCCGCCGGTAGGGTTTTGGCACGACTAATAGTTGCACCGTATCTTCCCCCTTTTTCTCTATCTGATCGAGTAAATCATTCTCCAGAACCATGTAAGGATATGCCAGCCTAGAGCCAGGTTCTACGGGTACCATTTATCACTTTTACATTTGTCCTAGCCTGAGAAAGGGTAGGATCCTTTATTTGCTCGCTTTGGAAGTCATCTTTCTGAACTTCTAAATCCGGCAAACGGGGAGGTGGACGGCTTTCAGCCTCCTCCACTTCCCCGGTCTCCTCCGTATCACCCGCCATGACTGAAAACGGGAACTGCAGGTCATTTCCCGCAGACTCTTCCCCCGAGTCTTCCGGGGAGACCTCTTCCCGGGGTTCAGGACCCACACGCGCCCTGGGAGAAGAATCATGTACACTATTACCCGAAGGCATCAACTGATTCTCCCACAATTGCCAGAAGTGGGGAAAATCCCGGCCCAGGATAACATCATGCAATAACGCCGGGACGAGTCCCACTTTATGTTGCACAGACCCATAGGAAGTTGTAATGCATATGACCGTGGTGAGGTACGAACAGGTGTCTCCATGCACACACGTTACAGAAAATTTGTCTGATGGTCCAGTCGGGGCTGACACCAGACTGGCCTTCACCAGAGTCACCACACTTCCCGAGTCTAACAATGCCACCACATTTTTGCCATCAACAGTTAAATCACACAAGTGTTTTTCCACATCCTTTTGACCGGCATTCACACTCACTACCCATGCAACCATAGACATGTGGTTTTTAGAGTCTGTGACGTCGCACTGCATGGGTTCAGTAGTGACTGGACAGTTCGCAGCAATATGTCCCATCTCTTGGCAGCGGAAACACCTAACGGGCCCCTTGCTTAGACCATAGTTCGTTACTCTCGGCCTCGCAGTGCGGGCAGTCCCGTTTTCCTCCCCCACTGTCTTAGGGATTTTTCCATCTCCCCTACTCCCTGGAACAGTCTTACCGGTTCCACGTGGAGATGATGAAGAACGAGGTGGGGTAGCGTCGTCTCGGAGTCCTTCCGCCACGGAGTAACGTTCAACCAGATCCACCAGTTGATCTGCCGTCGTAGGATTTCCATGGCTTACCCACTTCCTCAGGGCTGGCGGTAGAGCTCTCAGGTACTTGTCCATGACGACTCTCTGGATTATCTCTGGCGCTGTCAGCACCTCGGGTTGTAGCCACTTCTTCGTCACGTGGATCAGGTCGTACATCTGTGACCGCGGTGGTTTATCCGGCTGATAAGTCCATTGATGCACTCTCTGTGCACGGACAGCGGTCGTCACTCCCAGCCGGGCCAAGATCTCGGCTTTCAGTTTGTCAAAGTCCTGCGCAGCTTCAGGCTCTAAGTCATAATAAGCCTTTTGGGCCTCACCGGAAAGAAACGGGGCAATCAGGCCGGCCCATCTTGCCTTCGGCCATTTTTCTTGCAACGCCGTCCGTTCAAACGTAGTCAGGTATGCCTCGACGTCATCTTCTGTCGTCATCTTCTGCCAGTACCGACTCACGTGAATCACTCTCGACTCGGCTTCCAGGTTAACCTCAGGTAAGCTTGCCAAGCGCTGCGCCACCTGCTGGAGAAGCGAACGATCGGTAACTGTCATGTCCACCAACTCCTTCAGCTGGGCCATCATCACCCGATTAGCTTCTTGCTGGACGGCGGTGGACTGTACCAGCGCTTTCACCACGTCCTCCATGCTCATGCTTGCAACGTGATGCCCGCGTTCTCCACCACAATGTGATAAAACACTCCGGTATCGCCTTTGCTGGGGTCTAAGGTCACGTGCATTCAGCATGAAACTCAGGCGCAGAGCTGGGATTCGGGTGTAACTGACCCTGGGTCAGGTTTATTAACGGTGAAAGCAGTGCAAAAGGAAATAAAACATAAAACAAATCCTTGCCTGTCCGGCACTAACTAAACAATGGACAACCTAACTACCAACTGGCGGGCTTCTCCCGTCCAGCCAAACCACAGTTGCAGTGGGCACTGCTTCCACTCACGTGTGTCTCTCACACAGACAGGCTCTCTGTGTTCCCAGGCTGAGACACTCACACAACCACCTGGCATCCTTTTATATCCACCTCCCATTATTCATTAGCAAGCAGGTGCGATACTGACCAGACTAGGCCACATAGGAAAGGAATCTGGGCGAGATATACCTGCCCTCATCCACTATTCCCACATGATTCTCACAAGTGTTATGCTTGCACCCTGTTTCCCAAGGGTAACAGGAGAAATTGGATCCCAAAAGTTGTTGTCCAATTTTTCCTGAGTACTACCACATATGAGGGAGAAAACTACTGTATGGGCACACGTCGGAGCTCAGAAGTGAAGTAGTGATGTTTTGGAATGTAGACTTTGATGGAATGGTCTGCGGGTGTCATGTCGCGTTTGGAGAGACCCTGATGTGCCTAAACTGTGGAAACCCCCCACAAGTGACCCTATTTTGGAAACTAGACCCCCCAAGGAACTTATCTAGATGTGTGGTGAGAATTTTGAACCCCCAAGTGCTTCAAAGAAGTTTATAGCGCCTGTGTGTGAAAATAAAAAAAATCATATTTTTTCCACAAGCATGATCTTTTGGTCCCCAATTTTTTTATTTTCCCAAGGGTAACAGGAGAAATTTGACCCCAAAAGTTGTTTTCCAATTTGTTCTGAGTATGCTGATACCCCATATGTGGGGGTAAAGCACTATTTGTGCGCATGGCAGAGCTTGGAAGGGAAGGAGCATCATTTGACTTTTTCAACGCAGAATTGGCTGGAATTGATATCAGACGCCATGTCGCGTTTGGAGAGCCCCTGATGTGCCTAAACAATTGAAACCCCCAATTCTAGCTCAAATGTTAACCCCAACACACCGCTAACCTTGATCTCAGCACTAACCCTAGCCCTAACCCTAGCCCTAACCCTAATCCTGGCCCTAACCCTAACCCTAATGGGAAAATGGAAATAAATACATTTTTTAAATTTTATTATTTTCCCCTAACTAAGGGGATGATAAAGGGGGGGTTGATTTACTATTTATGCCAAGTTTTTATGTTTGGCAGCTGTAAAACGCTAAAAGACGCTTTTTATTGTAAAAATAGTTTTTGCATCACCACATTTTGAGAGCTATAATTTTTCCATATTTTGATGCACAGAGTCATGTGAGGTCTTATTTTTTTTGCGGGACGAGTTAACATTTTTATTGGTACAATTTTCAGGCATGTGACATTTTTTGATTACTTTTTATTCTGATTTTTGGGACGCAGAATGAACAAAAACCAGAATTTCATGAATTTCTTTGGGGGGGCGTTTACACACAGTTTTATTCTTTGGGTCAGTATGATTACAGCGATACCTCATTTATATCATTTTTTTATGTTTGGAGCTTCTATACAATAAAAACAATTTTATTTAAAAAATAATTATTTTTGCATCGCTTTATTCTGCAAGCTATAACTTTTTTATCTTTTTGCTGATGATGCTGCATGGCAGCTTGTTTTTTGCGGGACAAGGTGAAGTTTCCAGTGGAACCATGGTTATTTATATACGTCTTTTTGATCGCTCGTTATTGCACTTTTTGTTCAGCGTTATGATGATAAAGCATTGTTTTTTTATTTTTTTAAGGGGTTCACTAAAGGGGTTAACTAGTGGGACAGTTTTATAGGACGGATCTTTACCGATGCGATGATACTAAATATGTGTACTTTTATTGTTTTTTTATTTACAAAAAAAGAATTTTTTACAGAATATTTTTTATTTATTTAGGAATTTTTAAAAAATTATTTTTACACTTGTTTTTTTTTTACTTTATTATATTGTCCCAGTGTGGGACATTACTATTTATTGTCAGATCACTGATCTGACACTTTGCAGTGCACTGTGTCAGATCAGCGATCTGACAGGCACTGCAGGAGGCTTTCTCAGTGCCTGCTCTCAGCCATCACTGAGAAAGCAGCCTCCCTGCAGGACCCCGAAGGCCCCTACGGCTATATTGGATCAGGGGGCCTGCAAGGAGGAGGCCCTCGGAAGAGTGCGATCACATGGCGCTTTTCAGGGGGGCTCAGGGAAGCACGCAGGGAGCCCCCTATGCCCCTGGTACACTGTGATCATGTTTGATCACAGCGTGCTAGGGGTTAATGTGCCGGGGGCAGTCCTTGACCGCCTCTGGCACATAGTGCCGGGTGTGAGCTGTGATAATCAGCTGACATCCGGCCGCGATCAGCAGTGCTCACCCTGTGAGCTCAGCTGATCGCGGTGTAGTACTATCCCGTCCACGGTCCCACGGGCCCGGGTCACGTGGACGGGATCATACATAACATGTCAGAAAAGGGTTAAATTAATTTTAATACTATAAAAGTATAATTGCAAGATAATGAAAAATTCATAACCACGATTTTCCATATAGAGCGAGCACTATTTGACTGTATAGCAGTTTTTTAAAAAAAATTGTCATTCTTGAATGAGCTTCCTTGATCTTTTATGTCCCCATGTAAGTTGTTTCCTCATGTCTGCCTCATCCCAGATCATTATCCAGAATGTGGAAACAGGACTGATCAAGAGGCTAAATCAAAAGAGGTTAAATCTATCTCCCTGTGTACAACAAAACCACCCTCATGTGAAATGATAAAAGATGGCCATAAAGAAGCATAGAGCAAATAATGTGCATGTCTTCTTATTGATTTTGTTTTTCTGCTATGTAGCTGAAAGTGTTCTATGTGTCTGTCACGGTGAAAAAAAAATCTTGCTTCAAGCATTATAATCAAACACATATTGTTTCTAATATATTGGAGATTTAACAGTGCTGTTTTTCATTCTTTATCTTCACAGCAAGCACCAAAATCCACAATTGACTTCTTTTGTTGCAGACATTCAGCTTCCAGTGCAAAATACAGAAGCATCCTGTTAAATAAAAGTGTCCTAGGAGATTTCTGCTATCAATCAATATACTGCTGAGCACTGGTTTTAAAGCACATCTAGGCCAGGTCGTATGGCGAGATTCGAACATGATAACAATGCATTAATGCAGAACCGCCAAAAGGTGGAGATAATAATGTAATGATCCGTGTGCACTGAAGGATTACTTTTTACAGGATTTCGATGAATTTTAGTATTGAAGCAAAAATAAATGTGTAAATTGCAAAGTTTCAGATATGAGTTTGGGGAAAAAAATATAAAAAGCTGAGATTAGAAAACATTTTCGTCTCTTAATACACTGCTCAAAAAAACAAAGGGAACACTTAAACAGCAGAATATAACTCCAAGTAAATCAAACTTCTGTGAAATCAAACTGTCCACTTAGGAAGCAACACTGATTGACAATCAATTTCACACGCTGTTGTGCAAATGGAGTAGACAACAGATGGAAATTATTGGCAATTATCAAGACACCCTCAATAAAGGAGTGTTTCTGCAGGTGGGGGCCACAGACCAAATCTCAGTACCAATGCATTCTGGCCTATGTTTTGGTCAATTGTGAATGTTGGTTGTGCTTTCACACTCGTGGTAGCATGAGACGGACTCTACAACCCACACAAGTGGCTCAGATATTGCAGCTCATCCAGGATGGCACATCAATGCGATCTGTGGCAAGAAGGTTTGCTGTGTCTGTCAGTGTAGTGTCCTGAGGCTGGAGGCACTACCAGGAGACAGGCCAGTACACCAGGAGACATGGAGGGGGCCGTAGGAGGGCAACAACCCATCAGCAGGACCGCTATCTCCACCTTTGTGCAAGGAGGGAAAGGAGGAGCACTGCCTGAGCCCTGCAAAATGACCTCCAGCAGGCCACAAATGTGCATGAGTCTGCACAAATGGTTAGAAACCAACTCCATGAGGATGGTCTGGGTGCCCGACGTCCACAGATGGGGGTTGTGCTCACAGCCAAATCATCACATTTTATAGCACTGTTTACTTACAATTGCTCATTTTACCCTTTTACCCAGCTAATTCTTCTATTTTGTATAAGGTTTACTATATCACATGATTAAAAACTTACTAGCGGAATCCTTCTAAGCTCTTTGAAAAAATACGAAGTTAATTTTTCCTGTATGAGTCATGACTTCATGTTTCTACATAGAGCAAATAAAAGATCATAATTTTCTCTGTAAAAAGGCAAAATTAGCAACTGTAAGTGCACAGTGCTATTTAGTATGATAATTGCAATATGGTAAGAGGATTAACCCCTGTTGTAGCTGTTTTCATTCCCACCCAATGTCAGATATGTCGGATCACCCGTGAAGTTGAATTAAGATACAGATAACAAGTGCTCAGAGAAAAGAATGCACACAGGTTGTGAGCAAAACAATTTTCTAGTTCAATGAAGCAAGAAGCAGCGTTTTATACCATTTACAGCGACGTAACTCATGTAGCCCCCCCTGTAACACATATCATGATGATCTTTTTTACCATGTACCCAGAACATGATCTTGCTGATACTTGACAACATTGCATATGAGATAAGTATAAAATCCTTCAATTGGAGACTATAAGGCTACATCATTATAAGATCAAATTCTAGCAATAGAAGAAAAACATTAACCCTTCCATATCAATTTTCCCCTTTTGAAAATGGTATAACCTTTTGCCACAGGGTCAGTTGATGTCCACAAAGGAGCTACTGTCTCAAGGGTCTAGTACCCATAAAGGGGCTTTCTACCTGCTTCGCCCATCCACCCTCAATGTGGACACTCACTTCCCCCACCAGCAGTGGTTATCTAGGGTCTTTGATACACTATAGAAGGTTCATCCTTAGATTTTTTTTCACATGCACTCTTCAATAGCTTAGGTAATACATATATCAGCACTTTTATGGCTACATAGAGCCATAAACGAAAAATAAAATTTGCATGCAAGTCTGTACAATATCAGAAATCCATCCTGCTAGGAAACTAAATCAGTTGGCTGGATTTAAAAATGAGAATGTGTTACCCCAACAGGAGACTTTGTTTGCACTGTTTTGCTTTAACTATAGGTCTCTAAGTTCACTTATTTTGTCTATACTGGCCCTGACCTGGAGATTGCTATCAGGATCAATATAATTGCAACAGGTGGGACCAATTATCTTACACATTCATCCTTCTTTTGCTGTCAGGTAATCTAGTACTACAGTATAGTATGTTGGTTAGTAACTATGATTAATTGTCTCTGTATTATATTAGTCTCATTAAGAACCTGGGAAATCTGTTCATCCAGGTAGTCAGCAGCTTTCACTAGCTTGACCCACATTTGTGTTATGAAGGGGAATATTAACATACTACTGAATATTTTATTTGTTATCACCATTTCTACTAAATGTGGTCTACCATTTGGACAGGGCTCATTTTCTGCAGCCCTTCTATTCAAGGTATGGATTGAGACTGCTTGATGTGCCTATTTTACTATGAGGAACTATGAAAGTGGCTGGTGATAGTTTGGCAAGAGTTCAAACCCCTCTTATCACTGGGCTCAACCACTGTTAGGGCTAGCAAATGCACTAAGTAATAAAAAGATGGTATCAAGGTGCGTTCACAGCCCGGGGTCCACCGTGCAGCGATGTTACTTGCTGCTCAGTAAAGGCGGACGCTATATGGCAGTATAATAAACGAACACACGCTGGTTAACGTTACCCGGTGTGTACAGAGGCGGGTTCTGTTACTTCACAGAACCGCACTGCCACGAAATGTAAATGCCAAAGCCTGTTAAAGCTCACAGAGCTCGGCAAAGTGAGCGCTAGTGTACAGTCTCAGGACTCAGCCCCAAAGACGCAGGGTTAAAGTCCTTCTAGACCACTAGCGCTCGGCGCCTCAACTGAGGTGCCAGGAAGAAACTAAACAGAAGATATAGCACACTAAGTGCGCACAGCACCGCTCTGGTGGACACCACTAACAACCCAGACTTAGGGCTTGGAAAGCGCACTTATTGCACATGGCGCTGCACTGGCGGTTGCTGCTACTTGACGCAGTATAATCGTGCTTGGTGTTGGATGGCACATACTGGCGCTAGTTAGCTCCAAAACCCTATAACATACAAAACCAGAGGGAGGGACTCTTAAGGAGTTAGTCACCAGATAACATACACGCATCCACAAACACACGATTTCAGTCTATACTAGCGCTTGGCCGCACGGCCATGCAAGCCTTTTATAGGCACAGCCTTCCGGGACCTTCCTGATGGCCCAATCGGGGTAGCAACAGGACCTGAGCATGTGACCTCTGACCTCCAATGAGAGGCTGACCACAGGTATGCTCAGTGGAGAGAAAGAGGGACTTAGTCCCAGGAGCTGCTCTCTGCTGGCTAATGCAGGTTGCTATAGCTGAACCAGGGATGGCAGCAGCAACTAACCCGACAGCACTAGCTTGAGCCAGATGTCGGGAGCGACGTCTTTGCTGAGCAACCTCCTCTGTGGCCGGGACTGAATGGGAGACCACAGAAGGCAAGGCTCAGGCTTCCTCCTGTGCTGAGGCAGGAACCTGACGCTTAACACCCCCTTCTAGGCCCGATGTCCGCAAACTAAGAATACTACTAAGAGAACACTAAAAAAATTGGTGACAGTATTAGCAAGTGAGGAAAAGTACTCTGACATGACGTATGAACATGACTGCATAGAATTGATGAGTTGGGAGACAGTGGGTTTTGCACCTGTTCATAATGCAGAGTTTGAGTTTTTTTTGTAGATGGCTCCAGATATCATCAGGATGGGTGATTCTACACTGGATATGCAGTAGTATCCTCACATGAGGTAATCTGAGCTGAACCACTCCCTCCTCAAATGTCAGCGCAGGAGGCAGAGTTGAAGGCATTCGCTGAGGCATGTAAAGCTGCTGCAAGTCGCTAATATTTACACAGATTCAAATTATGCATGGGGAATATCCTATGATTATGGCCCTATCTGGAGAAGCAAAGTGTTTCTTACATCAGCCGGTAAGCCCATTAAGAATGCAGAGCTGTGAAACAATTAATGGAGGCATTGATGTTACCAGTCCATGTTGGCATAATCAAGATGAAAGCACACACAAAAGGTAACTCCGTGGAGGTAGAGGGAAACAGACGGGCGGACGAGGCTGCTAAAATAGCAGCAAGGCGGCCTATGGAGCAGTGGACGGTGGCGGGGAGTCTGCAAACTCCAGCCACACTGAGCCAAGATGTCCTGAAATCCCTCCAGCAACAGGCTTTCCCCTCAGAGAAGGAACACTGGGGAAAATGGGGGCTGAGCTGAACTCAAATGGAGTATGGGAGCATAAGGATAAATTGTGTTTACTGTGGTCCCTATTCCCTGTTCCAAAATCTGCATTAGGATAAGGTTTTTCATGAACATGTGCAAAACACACTGTCTCCTGGCTCATCAGTTCTATGCAGTCATGCTTGTGCGGCATGTCAGAGTACTCTTCCTCACTTGCTAATACTGTCACCAATTCCCTCTTTTCTGAATCCACAGGCAGAAGGGTAGCTGGATTCAGAACAATACATCTTTTGAGGGTGACATATTCAAGAATTACTAGAGCACATTCAAGTCTGAGCTGCCTGGACATAGACAGATGTTTTGGTTGAGCTCGTATGAGTATGGCATGGATGTCATGTGGGGAGTAATTGTCAAAGGAAAAGTCAGTGTGATCTCACATGCCTTTCCTAGCAGTAGTGCAGCACGTAGGAGACCCTCTGATCACTGGGTCTAATTGTACTGAGTAGTAAGCAGTCTCTGTTTTCCACCATGATGTTGAGTCAGCACTGCTGTAGCATGTCCTCCTTGTACTGTGCATAACAAGAAAATTGGCTGATCATAGTTTGGAATTCCTAGGGCCGAGGCTGACACAATGAGCAGCTTGAGAGAATGTAAGGAATCAATTGCTTCTTGAGTGATATCAAAGTTGTCTGATGACAAGCAGACATAGAGTGGTTGCTTCATTTGTGAGGAAGACCTTATCCAAGGCCTATAATAGGCCACCATGCCTAGGAAAGTTCGTAGATGTCGGTGTGACCTTGGTAAAGAGAGATTTTGAACTGCCTGTTTTCTCTCTTCAATCAGGTGTCTTGTACCTTCAGCAATACAGTGGCCTAAAATGTCACCTTTTGTTTGCAGTAGTGTAATTTGTCACGTGAGACTTTACAACCCTTTTCTGCTAATAAGCATAGCAAGGAAACTGTAGCTTCCTTGCAGGACACCTGGTCCAGGCAGCATAGCAAATGGTCATCCACGTACTGTAATAGTACAGGGTGGGCCATTTATATGGATACACCTAAATAAAATGGGAATGGTTGGTGATATCAACTTACTGTTTGTGGCACATTAGTATATGGAAGGGGGAAAGCTTTTCAAGATGGGTGGTAACCATGGCGGTCATTTTGAAGGCGGTCATTTTGGATCCAACTTTATTTTTTTCAATGTGAAGAGGGTTATGTGACACATCAAACTTATTGATAATTTCTCAAGAAAACAATGGTGTGCTTGGTTTTAACGTAACTTTTTTCTTTCATGAGTTATTTACAAGTTTATGACCACTTATAAAATATGTTCAAAGTGCTGCCCATTGTGATGTATTGTCAAGGGGAGATAAGCAGATACTTTGAAATTCAACTTCATTGGCTTTTCCAAATTTCCCACACATTTTAATTGATTGTGAATAAATTTGTGAATGTCTTAGTACTATAAAGAAGAGAGAAAGAGAGATAAAGAGAAAGTGGGAGAGATCGTTCTCCACTCAGAACGACTGATCATTTGTGATTCAGATACTAACCACTAATGTACAAGGTATGATTATATGGTACAAGGTATAACAATATACAAAGTATAGAGAGAAGATGGAGGTATCCCTCATGCACTGCTGGTGAAATTGTATGGTTTAGCTGTCTTTTATACTATGTCTCTTGAAAACAACGTCAAACAAATTTTGGCATTTTTTTCAAGAGACACAGCAGCACAGTGGCTCAGTGATTAGCACTGCAGCCTTGCAGCACTGGAGTCCTGGGCTAAAATCCACCAAGGACAACATCTGCAAGGAGTTTGTATGTTCTCCCCGTGTTTGCGTGGGTTTCCTCCGGGCACTCCAGTTTCCTCCCACATTCCAAAGAATTTAGATTGTGAGCCCCATCAGGGACAGTGCTGATAATGTCTGTAAAGCGCTGTGGATTTAATGGCGCTATAAAAATGAGTAAAATAATTAAAAATAAATAAATCTTCTCTCTGTATTCATGGTCATCTTCTTTGACGGGTATATGTGCAGCAGCTGTTATATGCCCGTTGTGTGTTGCCATTCAGCAACCTAGCAAGGTGAGTGTATTCTCTCCTTTGCCAGACACCCCTTAATCATTTTATAAGACCCTATTGCACTTTTTCTTTTCCAGTTTCTTCTGTCCTCAATATACAAAGTATCTAACAGCTACAGGGCATTATGATGGAGCCAGCCAAATGAGATTAGACTGCTCACCAATGATTCAGAAGTGTCGAAAACAGTGAAACAGCCGGGTGTTTCGTGGGTAAACTATCGTTAAATTATTTATATTTATTTGTTACTTGCGATATTTGTCATGCATTTTTTACATTTTTCCCATATAGACACATATTTATCTTTGTATACAATAGAATACTAATTCATGTACACTATTAAATGATAATATTTATAACATTTTTATGTGATCTATACCTAATATCTTTGGGGCTAATCACCATAGCACGCCCACTAATATTTAGTGCTTGGCTGTAATGCTGGAATTACCTGTATTTAATTGTTTTTAGAATTTTTACCTGTTAAAGTTTATTAATTTCTTAGGTATTTTTATTATTTTATCATATTTCAAGAAATTTTGGTAGAACCATGTATTTTAGAAAATTCAACTCAAACTTGATCCTCCACTAATTGACCCACTCATCTCTCGTAGCTACTTATTATTGTTACTATGTGATTTCTATGAGGATCCAGATTGTCGAAATCCCCATCTATCCAGGCAGCATTTTCTACACCAGACAAGTAATGCTATGTTATGGATAGAGTTTTGCATTCGCCAGCTTGCATGAAGCTATTTTCAGGTTTCCTTAATGAGTAGAATACTATAAAATTCAAAAGAAGATGTGGAAACTATGGCGTCTACTATTTAGTGTAATATTTCAAAATAATAATAAATGCAATGTTGACAAATGAGGATTTATAGTTTTTCTCCATTTACCTTAAACAAACAAATCCAATTTTAAATGCAGTCAAATATTTTATGCAGTTAAATGTTTAATTCTAGAATGCAAGTTAGACATTTAAAGAAACTAAAGTTAAACTTAATCATTAGAAGGTTAACGATTCAGTATGCATCTGAGCAGAATTTTGAAGTAAAAAAGAATTAATAATTTATACTCGACAATTGTTGTCTTCACTGTTTTAATTTTAATGGAATTGCTATGGTAAAAGAGTAAAGATAAAGAATGAAAAAATGAAAATATGTAATCACAGCTATGAATTTCTATTATAGGTCATAGCTGTAAATTTCTACCATGCTTAATAACTTCTAAAAACTGAAACTATTAGTTATTCATTTGGAATGTCTGGGGTATGGCTTTTAAGAATGGTGAAGCAGATGTGTAGAATATAAAGTGGGTGATTTAGATATAAAAACATGAATTATCATCTCTTTGCTTATGACTGTCTGTGGGATATCTGGAAGTGCCACTGAACTAGATAGATTTTTTATTGGACTATAAGGCTGGGTTCACACGTAGCGGAACTCTCGCGGAAATTACCGAGAGAATTCCGGAAATCCATTCCGCGGGAAAATCGCATTTTAAATTCCCGCGATTTTCCCACGGAAAAACTAGCATTTTGCAAACGTTATTAGCTTGCAGTATTGCTAGCGTTTTCCAAGCGATCTGGAGCATCGCTTGGAGAACTGATTGACAGGTTGATCACACTCGTCAAACATAGTGTTTGACGAGTCTGACCAACTTTTTACTATTGAGGCCGCCTATGCGGCCTCAATAGCAAAAGATAGAATGTAAAAAATAATAATAATAAAAAAATATTGTTATTCTCAACTTCCGACGTCCCGCACAGCCTTTCCGCCTCTCTCCACGCTCCCGGTTCCAGTAATCCTTTGCGACAATTACCGAGATGACGTCGATTCTCGCGGGATTGCGACGTCTCGCGGTCATTCGCGATGACGTCGAGCAAATGACCGCGAGACTTTGCGATCCCGCGAGAACGGATGTCATCGCTCGCAAAGGCTTACTGGGACCCGGGAGCGTGGAGAGAGGCGGGAAGGCTGCGCGGGACGTCAGAAGGTGAGAATAACAATATTTTTTATTTTAAATTCTATTTTTTACAGGGATATGGTACCCAAAGCCCGGAGGGCAGTCTCCTCTCCTCCGGACCGTGGGTACCATCCGCAAATGTTCTGCTTACTTTTCACATGGTGTGCACAGCCACATGCGGAAAGTAAGCAGAACAATGCATTCCTCTGAGTGCGGGATCGCCAAGATTCCGCAAAATTAATGAGCATGCTGTGTTTTTTACCGCGAAGCGATTCCGCCGCAGTAAAAACTGCAGCATTAGCACAGCATTGCGGAATCCCATAGGAATGCATGGGATGCTTATTTTTCGCATTTTCACCGCAAAATCGCGCGGTTAAAACCGCCGCGGAAACGCGAGAAAAACGCCACGTGTGAACTCAGCCTAAGATGGATATGTGATTGCAAAATCATTTCAAATCGCACCGTAGATCAGATACTGCAGATCAGACAATCAGCATGAATTGGAACAACTGTGATATAAATCTATAGCAAAACCATTGAGGGTAATTGACAGAAGAATTCATACATGAAGGCATGGTAATGTTTAAAGGGAAAGCTTTGAAAGATTCCAACTAAATCTCCATCGACCTACCATGATTGACATCTCCTCTGTGTCCCTATTTCCTGCTGCAGACATCTTACACACTGTTCAATGCTAGCTGCATTTGTGAGTCAGGTCAGGTAGGTGGAGACTCATAAAATGTCTTTTTTAAAATCATGAATATGCTAACATTCTGACTTTGGATTTATTCAAAGTAAATCATCAACGTGTATGAAATCTACTATGCAGAATATAAATAAATACTTTATATACAGGTGCTTCTCACAAAATTAGAATACCATCAAAAAGTTAATTTATTTCACAAACAGAGTGATCTATTTATTATTATTATTATTCATTATTATAGTGCCATTTATTCCATGGTGCTTCACATGCGAAAAAGGGGCATACATAGACAAATACAATAAACATTAACAATACAAGGCACACACAAGTACAGAAGGAGAGAGGACCCTGCCCGCGGGGGATAACAGTCTACAGGGGATGGGTTAGGATACACTAAGAGAGGGTAGAGCTGTTCATGCTGTGGTTCAGTAAACTGAGGATCAGTGCAGGTTGTAGGCTTGTTGGAAGAGGTGGGTCTTCAGGTTCCTTTTGAAGGTTTCCATGGTAGGCGAGAGTCTGATGTGTTGGAGTACAGAGTTCCAGAGTATGGGGGAAGCACGGGAGAAGTCTTTATGCAGTTGTGGGAAGAAGAGATAAGAGGGGAGTAGAGAAGGAGATCTTGAGAGGATTGAATTTTGCATGTAGGTATGTACCAGGAGACCATGTCACAGATGTATGGAGGAGGTTGCGGATGGATTTGTATGTCATAGTTAGGGTTTTGAACTGGAGCCACTGGACAGTCGGAAACCAGTGAAGGGCTTGGCAGAAAGGAGAGGCTGAGGAATAATGACGAGACAGGTGGATTAGACAGGCAGCATAGTTTAGGATAGATTGGAGAGGTGCAAGAGGGAGTAGGAGGTTGCAATAGTCGAGGCGGGAGATGATGAGGGCGTGCACAAGCGCTTTTGCAGTTTCTTGGTGAAGGAATGTACGGATCTGGTAAATATTTTTGAGTTGGAGTTGGCAGGAGGAGGCAAGGGCTTGGATATGTGGCTTGAAAGAGAGGGCAAAGTCGAGGATCACCGAGCATGCAGAACTGGGGAAAGTGAGCAGCCATTGACTTTGATGGATAGGTTTGGTTGAGGGGTAGAGTGAGATGGGGGAAAATGAGGAATTCTATTTTGTCCATGTTCAGTTTTAGAAATCGAGCAGAAAAGAAAGCTGAAATAGCGGACAGACATTGTGGGATTTTGGTCAGTAAGGAGGTGATGTCAGGTCCAAATAGATAGATCTGTGTCATCAGCATAGAGATGACACTACAAACCATGAGATTCTATGAGCTGTCCCAGGCTGAAGGTGTAGATGGAGAAGAGTAGGAGTCCTAGAACTGAGCCTTGGGGAACACCGAGAGACAGGGGGCGAGGTGAGGAGGTGGTGTGGGAGAGGGAGACACTGAATGTCCAGTCTGTTACATATGATGAGATCCAGGATAGGGCCAAATCTGTGATGCCAAGAGATGAGAGAATCTGTAATAAGAGGGAACGGTCCACAGTGTCAAAGGCAGAAGAAAAGTCCAGGAGAGGGAGGACAGAGTAGTGACGCTTGCTCTTGGCAGTTAGAAGGTCATTGATTACTTTAGTTAGGGCAGTTTCAGCTGAGTGATGCAGTCGGAAGCCAGATTGTAACTGGTCAAAGAGGGAGCAGGAGGACAGGTGGGAGGACAGTTCAAGATGGACATGCTGTTCCAGTAGATTTGAGGCATAAGGGAGAAGTGATATCGGGCGATAGCTAGACAAAGAGGATGGGTCGTGGGAGGGCTTTTTGAGAATAGGTGTGATTGAGGCATGTTTGAAGGATGAGGGGAAGACACTAGTGATGATCGATCGTGCTCGCCACTACTCGTAGCTCGTCCGAGTATCACGGTACTCAATGTACTCGGCGAGCACCGAGCATTTCTGGGATTACTCGGCAGGAACTCGGGTCTCCACCCAGCTTTTTTGGTGGTCTTTAGAGACCCAATCACGATGCATGGATTGTCTTCCAGGCAATGAAATGCCGCAGCCATCTTTGTTGTGGTCGTGCAGTGATTGGCTGCACAGCATCATTAGGGGTATAAGAGACGGGACGCGGCCCTACTCAGAGCATTCAGCTCTGGATTTAGACCGAGATAGGATCAGAATTGGGGATTTATTATTGTGGGGTCTACCATCCTAAAGTACTCAAATCCAGCTAAACCAACAGTCCTTGTAAAGACTAATTCTGGAGTATATAGGTTGCAGTGTTAGGTAGGCAGGGGATTAAAAGTGCAAGGCCTGCAGGCAATGCATGCGTGTATATAGATATCATTTCATACATCAAAAGAGTCCAATCCCTTCCTGTCTACTGCTGCTTCTGCTACATATAGCATATATTGACCGTATATACCTAGTCCCAGGTCTAATTGGCTAGGAAAAATTTTTTGTGACCAGATTATAAGAGCTTATTTTATTGCAAAGCAGTCCAGGGCCCTTTTTTCCATTTGCTTTTTGACACTGCACAATACAGCCTTATATGTTTCCTAGCACAGCATGAAAATCCAGCAATTTTTAAAGGGTCCCAAAAATCACTTTTGAGTGCGCCGAGAAATGTTTCATTTTGATGTGGTACGGCAGAGTAGAATTTTTTTGAGTGTGTTAGGCTGGTTTCACACTTGCGTTTTTTTGCGCTGTGTTTTTGCGCAAAAAAACGCATGCGTTTTTTCCTATACTTTACATGGGTGCGCATACACATGCGTTTGTACGCGTTTGTATGCGCATGCGTTTTTTTGTAGTGTGCGCCCGGGCGCACAAAATGCATCCTGTTACATTTTTTGTGTGTCTGACTTGTCCCAAAAAAACACATGCGCACGTAATGCGCACAAAAATCACCCAAAAACCCATTATAGTCTATGGGTGCGCATAAGTGCGCATGGTAATGCGCACGTCAGCGTAAAAAAAAGCATGCATTTTTTAAAAAAAAAACATGCGCAAAAACACAAAAAAAGTACACAAACGCATTATGTGTTTTTTTGTGCATTTGCACTGCGCACGGTGCGCAGTGCAAAAAAACGCAAGTGTGAAAGTAGCCGTACACAATTTCTTGACACCATTTTGCGGAACTCCCCAAAAAATACATACAGGCCACATATTTTACAGTGTGGTATATCTGTGACATGCCTCATCCATCTGTATGCTAAAAATTTGGGCATTTTAGGCCTAAATTCCATTTTTTTTGCTGTCTGTCACTGTACTTATATACAGCACAATTTAGCCTAAAAAAGAAAAATATATAGGCCACATTTTTGTCAATGTGGTATCTCTGTGCCAGCTCATATTACTGCGTGCTCCAAGTTTGGCCATTTTAGGCAGGTTTTCCATTTTTTTCCTGGGTGTCACTGTAGTTATATACAGCACTATTTAGCATAAAAAGCCAAAAATACAGGCCACATATTTGTCAGTGTGGTATCTCCGTTCCAGCTCATATATCTGCGAGCTCCAAATTTGCCCATGTTAGGCCTGTTTTCCATTGTTTTCCTGTGTTCACTGTAGTTATATACAGCACTATTTAGCATAAAAAAGCAAAAAATACAGGCCACATATTTGTCAGTGTGGTATCTCTGTGGCAGGTCATATATCTGCATGCTCTAAGTTTTGCCATTTTAGGCCGGTATTCCATTTTTTCTGCTGTCTGTCACTCTAGTTATATACAGCACTATGTTGCTTTTTTAAATAAAACAGGCTAAATATTTTACAGTGTGATATATCTGTGACATGCCTCCTACATCCATTTGCTACAAATTTTGGCATTTTAGGCATATATATTCTAGTGTTTTTGCTGTCTGTTACGTACTTAGTGGCACCAATTGGATAACCAAAAAAATTTGTAACTTCAGTCCAGATAGTTTAAAGTGTGGTTTTCCCACACACGTATCACATACAAGTTCGCTCCCAATTCAGCCATTTGTAGTGAACGTGTATAATATTCTAGTCCATTTACAATGGGCAAGGCGGGTGGCAAGGGACAGGGAAGTGGCCGTGATGGTGATGGTGCATGCCGAGGCCTAGGTCGTGGGCAAGCTGAAATTGGGCCAACAAAAACACCCACATCTTCTCGCTGGACCATGGTGACCGAAGTCTTAGCGGACCGCAGCAAGACAGCACTATTAAAGCCAGAGCAGAGTGAAAAAATTGTTGGTTGGATAGCGGATAATACTTTCAGTTACATGGCCACCACCACCAGCACCCTGTCGTACACACGGTCAAGTCTGAGTAGCCGTGAATCTGGACCGCATATTCCTCACCCTGATCCTCCTTCCTCCCACCATGCTGAGTGTCCTGAGACAACTGATCCCACACTCGAACACTCTAAAGAGCTGTTCACTTTTCCATTTATAGATTCGGGCTTCTCGCCCGGTCCACTTGAAGTGGGGCATGATAAGATTCCATGTAGCAATGCCCAAATATTTGAGCAGCCACGGTCCAAAGAGGTGGACAATGATGAGACACATTTGCCGGAAAGTCAGTAGTAGGACCAGGGTGTGGAGGTGGAAGATGAGGTGGTGGATGATATAGTAACTGACCCAACCTGGCAAGAGGACATGCAGAGTGAGGACAGCAGCACACGGGGGAGGGAGGCACAGCACTCCTTCAGGCAGGAAGAAGCTGTGTGGTGGTTGCAGACAGAAGGTGGGCAACCGTTCCCCGTAACACCAACATGAGGAAGTTGCCAGTCCAACTGTTAGGTCTTGCTGAGTCTGTTTTTTTTAAAAGACTTTTTTAAAAATAAAAAATTCAGGCCACATATTGAACAGTCTGGTATCACTGTAGAAGTCTGATGTATTTGTGGACTACAAATTGTAGCAATTCAGGCCTACATTCCACTTTATTTGCTGCCTGATACCCTAGATCTCTACACTATTTTGTGGTAAAAATACAGGCCACATATTGAACAGTGTGGTATCTCAGTAAAAATACTTTTGCTTCAAGTTGTTATGGCTGTTTCATGACTGTCTTAAATGCTCAAACTACTACCACCATCATCATCTTCTGCCTACAGTCAGTTACTGTGCAGATAGAAAGCCTGAGGAGCAGGGCGGTGTTGTACTCTGCACTCTGTACAAATCACTCGTCAGACCTCACTTGGAGTATTCTGTGTAATTTTGGACGCCGGTGCTCAAGAAAGACATTATTGAACTTGAAAGGGTTCAAAGGCGGGCTACTAAAATGATAAATGGAGTTGGTTCACTACAATGCCCAGAAAGGTTATCAAAATTAGGTCTATTTACTCTAGAAAAGAGAAGACTTAGGGGAGACCTAATATATATGTACAAGTATATCAGAGGGCAATACAGAGATCTCTCCAATGAACTGTTTGTACCAAGGACTGTGACAAGAACAAGGGGGCATTCTCTTCGTTTGGAGGAAAGACAATTTCTGCAACAGCATAGAAGAGGGTTCTTCACGGTAAGAGCAGTGAGGCTCTGGAATTCTCTTCCTGAGGAAGTGGTGATGGCCAACTCACTGAATGATTTTAAGAAAGGAATGGATGCTTTTCTTGTGAGTAACACTATAGAACGTTACGGATAACATAATTTTATAGGTAGATGGTTGACCCAGCTTAGGGGAAGGAATTTTTTTCCCTGTGGAGAAAATTGGCTTCTACTCTGTGGGTTTTTTGCCTTCCCCAGGATCAACAATGCAGAACAGCTGCACTAAAAACTGGTTGAACTAGATGGACATAAGGTCTTCCTTCAGCCTTCAAAACTATGCTACTATGTCTCTGGATTATGAAGGCAAAATGTTCTAGATTAAATCATGAATGGAAGAGCACCTGGAAGAGCATAGCGTCAGGACTCGCAACTGCTGAAGCCTGGTGTTCCTGGGCCAGATTCAGACAAGCAATTACCTACTAATACTGAACTTTTTGGACAATGATGTCCAAAAGGAGTCCCTGCACTTTCTGTAACAGAAGCTACAGCTTTTGACATTTTGGCTGCATTTCAAGAGGTGTCAGTTGGAGAGCGTGGTGGTCGTAGATGTGACTTCTACACCACCACCCGAGTTGCCACCTCTCACCAACCGAGGTGCCGTACCCCCGACCTTCTGTCTCTTCCCCATTATCCCATAGAATGTAAGTCCACAAGGACAAGGTCCTCTCCCCTCTGTACCAGTCTGTCATTTTAAATTTGTTCACTGAAAATGATATCTATTACTTTGTATGCAACCCCTTCTCATGTACAGCACCATGGAATTAATTGCGCTATATAAATAAATAATGATTATAATACTATATGGGTGTTTCCACTAGACAATCCATCCAACATGTTATTGAATCAAAATCTTGTTTTTCTGACAACTCTGTTCAGCTGTGCACAAAGTATGTCAAATTGGCAGCTAACCCCCAGTGGGTCTTGGCACATTGTCATGTTGACTACAGTCCCCAGATGTTATCCAGATCCCTAATCTCACCTCTACTTTACCAGCATGATGAATTAATTTGAAAAGCAAGTGTTATTGATGGAGCTGTTGTTTTCTTGCCAAAGAAACTCGATAAGATCAATGAGGTGGGTTAGCTGCACAAACAATGGAGAAATAGTAAATATGACAATTATTTTCAAATTTGAGTTAAAGCACACTTCACCAACTATTTTTCACTTTTACAACATTATATTCTGAAGCCTTAAAGAAATAGATGAATATATTGTGAAGCAAATGGGTATAATTATTATCAACCAAATGATGTTACATAAGTCAGGACATACACAACCTATCACTGGTGAAGTTATTTTCCACCGAAATTTTGAAGTATGAGACTAATGTCATCTTGTGGATTGATATGAGCCACAAAGTCCTTCAAATTGACACTGTTCTAGATGTAATGCAAAATTTTCTCTTGAAAATTGGAAGAACATGCCTTGTATGATGCTTACATTAAAGCCCTAAATGGCCATATATGTAAAGATTCAGAATGTCAAGGCTGCGTCCCCTGTTTCCCAGGGAAAGGAATAGGGGAATGGACAGGCCACATTACCCAGGAAGAGGGGGCGTGTTTAGACAGGGAACCTGGCCGGAAGCTGAGGGAAAAAAAACAAAACATGAGTGATTCCCCAGCTGTGAGCGTGTGAGCATCAAGGGGGACAGTGCACTACGTACCCTAAGCACCGATGCTGTGGAGAGCTGCAGCAGACAAACAGGCCTGGTGACCTAGAGGCAGAGAAAGAGAAAGTGGGCACGACAGTATAAATTTTTGGCGTGGACAAGCAGTGCATAGGAGGCTGAACAGCGTGCTCCAGCCTTAGAGCACTGGTGCTGCAAAGGACTGTTCCCGTTGGCTCCCACCACTAAAAGCGGTACTGCCATTTATCGAAGCACCGTGAGAGCATTGATCGTCAGAGAGTGAGGCGCTGTGCGCTCCTTGACCGTGAGTACAGCGCACATGTGCAGTAGAGAGAACCAGTTCATGCCACGTTTTCAGCGTGGATAACCAATAATTATAAGGCTCAGAGGAATGACAGAGGATGTTGGCATGGTCAGCAAATTACTCCCTCAGCATTTTCACAAACTTTTCACTCCTTGTGAGAGTCCCCCGCGCTTCAGTACCAGGGCAATGGGAGGGTCTGAGAAAACTCTCCCAGATCTTTGCCAGTGTTCCACTGCCACTACTGGATTGGAGTTGTGTGTCTCTCACCTGTATTCCTTGCTTGGCCAACAAACTGTGACCTCTTCTGCCAGCGCTTTCATATGGGAATTTTGTTAATAATTCCACAAGAAGGGCCCTCTGGTCCTCCAACATTTTAGTACACCTGTCTGCCTCTGGAACAAGAGATAGAAAGTTCTCCTTGTAGCGTGGGTCTTTTTGTGTCACCAATCAGTATTGCCCGTCTCCCAAAATTTAGAGAACGTGAGTGTGATGGGAAAAGCAGCATAACATAAACTCAGCCATGCGTGCAAGACTGCTAACAGTCAATACTTCCATGTCCTCACCAAGAGGATGACTGACCATGCTCTCCTTCTCCTCCTTGTCCTCAGGCCTCCACGACTTTCCACTAACCTCAGTAATATAATTGTAAATACATCATTGTAAATACTAAATACATTATTGTAAATACACCCCTGTAGTTTTTATCTCCCCCACCTCATTGTAGATTGTAAGTTGTCACGAGCAGGATTGTTTTTTTGGGGTTTAATTATTGTTATTGTAGTTACTTAGTGTAGATTGTAAGCTGTCATGAGCAGGGTCATTTTATTTTGGTTTAATTATTGTATTATTGGTATCGTTGTTACTTAGGACTGTTGTGTTTGAAACTGTTAAACTGCAAATATTTTTGCGCTACATAAATAGCTATAAATATTCATATTAGAACACACAGAAGCAGGTTGGAGATGTTAATTATGGCGTCATTGACGCTCACCATCTTGGTGGATTCCTCCAAGTTTTGGAGGATGGTTCATGTGTCTGACATCCATGTCCACTCCTGAGATCTTATGTGTGAAGTTAGAACTGAATAACGACAACCTTGTTGATTCTGGTAGAATAGTCACCAAATGCCCTCTTCTTCTCACAAATCCTTAACAACATCTGCAGTGTAGAGTTCCAATGCCTGGGGACATCACACACCAGCCGGTAGCCAGAAGCTGCAAGTGCTGTTGATGCACGGGTAAGGGCGGATGAAGATGTAGCTGACTTTCTAAAATGGGTCCGCAGAGCGTTGGACTTTTCCTAGCAGATCTGACAGCTCTGTGTCGCTTTTCAGAAAATGTTGTACAATGAGGTTAAGCGCATTAGGCAGGCATGGCACGTGTGTGAGCTCGCTTCACCACTGACCAGCCAACAGGTTCCAGCCATTGTCACACACAACCATGCCTGGCTGTGGGTTCAGCAGGGTTAGCCACAGATCTGCCTTCTCTTTCACAGCTGTCCACAACTCTTCCTCATTGTGCGGTTTGTTACCAAAGCATATTAGCTTCAGTACAGCCTGTTGCCGCTTTGATGAGGCAGTACTGCAGTGCTTCCAGTGTTTTACTATTGTGCTGCTTTTGGAGATGGAGGCTGAAGAGGAGGCGAAGCTGGAGGAGGAGGAGGTGCAGGACCTGTCTCCTCCATACATATGTGACCTATTCTCCTGGTACTTACCTGCATGCAACCTCTGATCTTCTCAAGACCTCCTTCTCTACTCACCTTTTATCTCCTATTTCCATAATCGCATACTAGATTTATCCGTAGATCCCCTCTACTCTGGAAATGTGTCCCTCAAGATATCATAATCTCAACTACCATGGGAACCTTCAAAAGGAACCTGAAAAAATACCTCTTCTGACAAGCCTACAACCTACAATAACTATCGCTCTACCATACTGCTGCACAATCAGTTCTACTCTCACCTTTTGAATCCTCATTTATCCTTTGTAGACTGTGATCTCTCAGGGGAAGGTTCCTCTCTCCTACAGTAGCAGTCAGTGACTTCTATTGTTTAAGATTATTGTACTTGCTTTTATTATGTATACCATTGTCACATAAATGGCGCTACAACAAAAAATAATAACAAAAAATAGCCCTTGCTGCCCCTGAAAACTGCAGACTAGCGTCCAGTGCTTTCCAAAGCCACAGTTGTGGCTGAGGATGCAGTGTTTGTAGTAGTTTCATCACTTCGTGTATGTGCAGGAAGCTACAATGTAACCTCCTTGTCTTCCTCCTCCACCTCATCTGCTGAGCTATTCAGCTGCATACTCATGGGTTCGAACCAAGTGGGATCTACAACCTCATCGCCATACTTTCTGTTCTCTTATTCCTCACCCTGAAAATAACCATATTCCTCTTCCTGCAGTTCAGTCAGCATGCCCATCTGGTTTCTGAGTCTCTTCAGGATCACCTCCACCCCCCGTTGTTAATGTCTGGTCATGAAGGTCTGGATTCTGCTCAGACCCTAGTTCATTTGGCCCTGGATCCAACATGAAAAAATTTTGGACATCGGTGCAGATGCTTACCTGGAATAGAATGTGTGAACAACTCTGCAGAATAACTCATTTGTGGTTCCCAAGATGGAGGAAGAGGAGGAGAGGCCACTTGATGCAGCGCTTGCCATTCACTGGAGCACATGCTCTTTCTGGCCCTTATCCACAAGATGTACCGCTGTGTGGTTGCCAAAGAAATAGAGTGGAGTAGCCCATGCAGTAACATGTTTCAGTGGTCTTTGGATAGGATGAGATGGTGTTTATTCAGTTGAGCTTTCATTAACATTAGCACCTAATGTATGTACAAAGCAAACACCAAGCATATTCCCCTTTCACCGCGACCTAGCGTTTGCCCACTTTTTTTGTATGTGCCCTTCCCCTCTTGTAACCTGCTGTTTCACAGCCTAAGGCCGGGGTCACACTAACCGACGCAAAATACGGTCAGTATTTTACATGCGTAATACGGATGACAGACCCCCTAAACAGTGCTCCGTATGTCATCCGTAATCAAGGTGTGGTCGCGTATTTTGCGCATGTGAGCATCCGTATGTAATCCGTATGGCATCCGTATGGCGAGATTTTCTCGCAGGCTTGCAAAATGGACATATAATGGAGCCCTATGACAGTTTTAATAAAGAAATGAAAGAATAGATATAGACACATAGAATGCGTGTATATATATATATGTATTCTATGTGTCTATATCTATTCTTTGGTTTCTTTATTAAACCTGTCAGTGTGAGTTTACTGTATAGCGCACTGAATTGCCGGCTTTGCTAAAAGACACCGGGTATGTATTTCTTGCAGGTCACACTTGTGGTCCGTGTGTAGTCCGTATTTTTTGCGCACCCATAGACTTGCATTGGCGTACTACGGCCGTAGTACGCTGACAATCGCAGCATGCTGCGATTGGCACGGAGCGTAGAATACGGATGAGAAATATACGCCTGGTGCGAGGGACCCCATAGAGAATCATTGGTCAGTGTCTAATGCGTGCTTTTAGCGCCTCTCACTCTGCCGTATTCCTCGCCAGTGTGACCCCGGCCTTACGCCCACACCTGTCAGTAAATGAACAATCCCTATTTATTTTCTTAAATAGTGTGCCTGAACAGCACTCTTAAACATAACAATTTTTAAGAGCAAATGTGTCAGCCCAATTCCTCAGAGCAACACAGTTTTATCATGGAAGGTTTGAATTAGCAAATAGGTACTCCTGGCTGAAACCCTATATTAGGCTTAACAATTTTTAAGAGGAAATATGTCCTTCTGATTCCTCACTGCAGCAGTTTTATCACAAATGATTTGGATTAACAAATAGGGACTCCTGAATGAACCTTTATAATAGACCTAACTATTTTCAAGGGGAAATATGGCCTCCTAATTCCTCACTGCAACACAGCTTTATTCCAAACGATTTGGATTAGTACAAAGGGCCTCCTGTCTGAAACCCTATATTAGGCCTAACAATTTTTAAGAGGAAATCTGTTCTTCTGATTCTTCACTGCAACATAGTTTTTGCCCAAATGATTTTGAACAGCAAATGGGACCTTCTGAGACTGCAACACAGTTTTAGCACAGTCTAGTTAGATGCTGGAAGATTGATTTCACACAGAACAGGAACCGATCTAGCTTAATGACAAGTTCACTTTCAGCAGCACTAGCAGGAGCAGCTTCTCTGCACTGTGACACTAAGAAAATGGCGACAGCAAAGCAAGATATAGGCTTTATTTATGGACAGGGACATGTGACTTCAGCAGCCAATCATAGAAGACCTTGCGTCATGACGTTGTGGATGGTTGTTGCACCTTAACTGGCTGAGAGAAAGTATACACATTAAGTTATTAAAGAAAAAAAATTAAAAAACTACACTTCTCAGCTCCCCTGACCAAGACACAAACCCTCAACTCATAAAACACGTCCCCTGCTGCTCATCATATAGCACCACTATCATAGATAAAGTAAAAACAAAAGCATTAGTAGAAACACAATCATTTATCAAACTTTGATAGAATTCTACCAACTTTGAGGAAAAATGTTCAGTAAACTGAACTCGAATCCAAATCTGCTACATTCTTGTAGAATTTGAGATGGAAGTTCACTCATCTCTATTTATAACTAGCTGTCGGGTACTTTTCACCTGAAAGTTTACTTCAGTGCTGGAGTAAAATTTGTAGCAAGGAGCACAGAGGCCTATCAGTTGCATCTGATTCATTGAGCGGTGTTCGTCTCTTAATAATTAAGTTTCCCCCTGAATTCAGGATGCGTCCCTATTAGGACCAGCATTATCAGCACTGCTCTTCATGAATTGGGCCTTTTTCTCTATAAAATGTGTCACTGTATACAAAATACTTTTTATAAACTTCTTATTTTAGTAGTATTTT
The DNA here is from genome assembly GCF_039654945.1 of Dendrobates tinctorius. Taxonomy (NCBI): domain Eukaryota; kingdom Metazoa; phylum Chordata; class Amphibia; order Anura; family Dendrobatidae; genus Dendrobates; species Dendrobates tinctorius. The sequence goes on along the minus strand of NW_027361823.1, from coordinate 19,700,368 downwards.
AGTTTCTGTTTGTATACATAAATAAAAAAATTGTTAAAAATAATTTTATATTGATTTTAAAACTGCAATAAAGTTTGTGACGGCTGTTGTTTTGTCCACTTAGAATAACTTTTCCTGTGTCACACTTTAAAAGTTAGTGTATCGATAAGGTTTTAAGTTTCACAAGGATGAGAGTCATATACAGTACAATTGGACCAGGGCCGGCGTCATCGCTTGGCGTACCCAGGTAAGTGGAAGGGTCCTGAGCAAGTGAGGAGGCCCACTTGTCCTTGGAGCACAGGCACCCTTTGGAGCCCATGAATCGGCGCAGCCCAGTGCCAGCGCCCGCGAGTGAACCCCAAGCTTTCTCAGGACCCCGGCACTTGTAATACTTACCTCTCCCTGTTCCCACACAGCTCCAGTGTCTTTCGAGTCTCCTGACTCTGTGACTTCTCAGGGCAGTGGGCTCAATGTTGTCACTACAGTGTGTCCTTTGCTCTGAGCAGTCACAGTGCAGAGAACCAGATGACGGTAAGGCCGGAGTCACACTAGCGATTAAATCGGATGAATGCAATGCGATAAAAAATCGCATTGCATTCGTCCCAATGTTATTCTATGGTGCTGCTCCCATCATGCGTTTTTTTATCGGATCCAATCCTCGGACCGAGACAATCGCAGCATGCTGCGATTGTCACCGATTTTCGGATCGGATTCGACAATGCAAGTCTATGGATGCGATTAAAAATCGCATTGAAAACACACCACACTTGTGACTTGCGATTAAATCGCAAGACTTCTCCAGGTCAACAGGAAAGAGCATCAGGCATTGGCATTGGATGTCAATTTGATGCTTTGATGCGAATAAAATCGGTTCATCGACGGAAAATGGGATGACAGACGGATCGCTGGACAAGAATTCTTTGTGCGATTTCGTACCGTTAAAATGGGATCAATTTTTTATTCGTTGTGTGTGACTCCAGCCTAATACTGAGGAATCTGGACCTGTGGCCATTGAGGAGAGGTGAGTGTTTATTTTTTTTAAGAATGGAGCAATATATGAGGCTCATTCTGTATGGAGCAATATATGGGGCCCATTCTGTGTGGAGCAATATATAAGACCCATTCTATATGGAATATTATATGAGGCCCATTCTGTATGGAGCAATATATAAGGCCAATTTGGTTTGGAGCAATATGTGAAGCCCATTTTGTATGAAGCAATATGTGGGACCCATTCTGTATGGAGCATTATATGTGGCCCATTCTGTATGGAGCATTACATGGGGCCCATTCTGTAAGGAGCAATATATGGGGCCCATTCTTTTTGGAGTATTATATGGGGCACAATTCTGTATGGAGCATTATATGGGATTCATTATTCTGTATGGAGCATTATATGAGGCCTGTTATTCTGTATGAAGCAATATACGGGACCCACTATTCTGTATGAAGCAATATATGGGACACATTATTCTGTATGAAGCAATATATGTGGTCCATTATTCTGTATGAAGCAATATATGGTTCTCAGCAAACTGTAAGAGAACTATGTGTTGCCCATAATACTGTATGAAGGACTACACTGTCTGGTCTAAAATTAAAACTTTTGAATCCCCCCATGGCACGCACTGTGTGCTGCGAGGCTTCTTCGGTTTGTGAGCCATTGTAGAATTGACAATAGATATCACTCATGTAATGTAAGAAGTAGGGTAAATCTTTGGCACTGTACTGTACCTATATTTCTCTGCTTTATCTGTGTATTATGATTCATGGTATGTGTTAAAGGGGCCCACTGAGACTCTTTCGCCCAAGGCCAAGAAAACCTGGAGCTGGCTCTGATTTGGACAAGCGATGCAATTAATTATTTTCTTTCCTGAAGGTGATCTGGCAGTCAAACTTGAACTATAGGAATTGTAATTTCTCAATCAGATTGATATTTAACTGAAAATTCCCTAGATCATTAATTCTAAATGTAACATAAATGTCTGTAGTTAACTAGAATAGTCTCTGGGAATAATGCTATCCAGGACTCAACAAATATACATAGCATCACATGTATATGGGTGGGTTCACACAAGCATTTATTTTCTTATAAAGAGATCATTTTTTTGTTTCACAAAATAACAAAAAACTAAAACTTATGTAAACTGGCAAATTGACTTTTCACTTAAAGGGGTAGCTCAAGAACAAAAGTTCCTTTTAATCACTAAATCTTGGAATAATAATAATAACAACTTTCACAATTGGATGTGTTTAAATAAAATGTTCCTGTGCTTAGATAATCTTATTAATGTGCCCCTGCTGTGTACTGTGTAATGCCTGTGTCTGACTGTACAGGAGCATGGTCTGATCATACCACAGCTCCTAGGGGGTGGAGAAAAAAAGTTTACAGATATTACAGCATGGAATCGCAAATAATTATTTCATTGAAATAAAAGATTGTTTAAAAACAGTCAGGAAAATGTTTTGCCTCATAAAAAAATCAGCTGTGATCCCCTGCTGTAATGAATATATGCTCTTTGGCTTTCCCCCCTGCCCAGGAGCTTTGGTATGATCAGACCATAACACTTAGCGATATCGCTAGCGATATCACTTAAGGCCTGTTTCACACATCCATTTTACAGATCAGTTGTAATCCGTGAAAATGGCAAAAACGGATCCGTCGGCGGATTGACAGCAACATGTGGCACCGGATCGTTGTTCAGACAGATCCGACGAAGGTCGAATTTTAAAGGAACCCATCCCGGAAAAAAGGAGAGAGAGCATTTTACGATCCCTGAACGGCACTACTGGGTTAAAAATGTTCCCGGAGCAAAGCTTCTGGGTATGCGCACATGAAAATAGCAGTCTGTCAAGAAGAAAAAACGTTGCAGTGTCCATCTCATTCGCCCGGGAGCCAGAAAAATTTTGGCGGATCCGTCAAAAAACGGGGATGACGGACGACCGTCAGTCAAGATCCGCCAATAATGTAAGTCTATGGGGGGAAAAACGGATCCGCCCCTTTTTGGCGGATCCGGTTTTTTCAAAAATTGGCGGATTATGACTGAACTGAAGTGTGAAAGATGCCTAAGTGTCACCGATTTGATGATGCAACAGCGACATCGTCAGTGATGTCGCTATGTGTGACATGCAGCATCGATGTGGCCCCTGCTGCGATGTCGCTGATCATGCTCGAACGTCCTGGGCCGTTTTTTGATCGTTGGCGTCCCACTAGTGCGCCTGAATCAATGAGTTTGACACCCTCTATAAACGACGAGTGACCTCGTTGGCAACTCATATCTCTGCGGTGCAGGCGGGACTAGGTTGAATTGAATCGTTAAAACACTACATGCTTTGCGACAAGGTCCCAACGACCACTGAGATCGTTATACAGATCGCTGATCGCTGCTGCGTCACTTAGGAGATCTGCCTGTTTGGCAGCTAACTAACGGCCATGTAGCGACGCACAAACGATCTTTTCCAGGTCGTGTCGTTGTCGTGATCACTGGTGCGTCGCTTAGTGTGACGGGGCCTTAAGACACAGTACATTGCACAGTGAACAGCAGGGGCACATTTATAAGATTATCTCAGCACAGGGACATTTTATTTATCCCCTTTACCCCCCAATGGTGGTTTGCATGTTAATGACCAGACCAATTTTTACTATTCTGAACACAAGCAATGAGAAAGTGCAAAAATGCTGCTTCCTATGCATGCTGCGTTTTTTGCTACTGCTTTTTTGGTGAAGAAACTAACTTTATTAAGCATGTATTGTAGACAAATGACACATATTATCTCAAACAAAAATGCAGTGATATATTCTTTTTGTAAGCAGCTTTTTTACTGCCAAGAGAGCAGGTTTTGGTTGCAGACAAAAAACGCAGAAAAAAAGCAACGTGTGAACATAGCCTTAAACTCATATTACCCAGTAATAATGGCAGCCAGAGAAGACAACGTTTATTCTTGTGACATAGTTTGATCGAAGTTAGATAAATGTTCTCATCTTCAGTATAGAGTCGTCACTTTCCAATTTCTTGTGCAGAATGTCTATATTGGTGTCAGTTTTGTTTCTATGAGCTAATACATTATTAAATGCATCTTAAGCATTAAACATACAGATGTGTGCAAGCTTCTTTGTTAACAAGCATATCAGGAGTTTTCATCCTTACAGGGAATGCAAAGCTAAAGTCTTCAAGCTGTTCATTAAATGAGGGGTCCACAGCAAAGCAGTAACACAGCGCAATGAAGGCATTACTGTGTTTGCTGTTCCATGCTGTTAGCGGGTGATAATAAAAGTCTGAAATGTCAGTGCAAATTGCCTAATGCATGATAAATGGGGTTGTTTACACTAATTAAGAAGTGATACAACATTTCAAGCTCACATACAATTTCTATTAACAAAAAACTAAATTGGAGGTTTTACAGTTGTGCTCAAAAAGTGTGCATACCCCAGCAGAATTTTTGCTTTCTTGGCCTTTTTTCAGAGAATATGTATGATAACACCAAAACTTTTTCTCCACTCATGGCTAGTGGTCGGGTGAAGCTATTTATTGTCAAACAACTGTGTTTTCTCTTTTTAAATCTTAATGACAGCCCAAAACATCCAAATGACCCTGATCAAAAGGTTACATACCCCATTTCTTAATACCCTGTATTGACCTCTCTGTCCTCAATGACAGTTTGAAGTCTCTTGTTGTAGTTGTGGATGAGGGTCTTTATTTTCTCAGATGGTAAAGCTGTGCACTCTTCTTGGCAAAAAGCCTCCAGTTCCTGTAAATTCCTGGGCTGTTTAGCATGAACTGTGCACTTGAGATCTCCCCAGAGTGGCTCAATGACATTGAGGTCAGGAGACTGAGATGGACACTCCAGAACCTTCATTTTATTCTGCTGTAGCCAATGACAAGTCGATGTGGCCTTGTGTTTTGGATAATTATCATATTGGAATGTCCAAGTGTGCCCCATTCGCAGCTTCCGGTCCAATGAGTGCAAATTTGCCTCCAGGATTTGCTGATAACATGCTGCATTCATCTTTACTTTGACCAAGTTTCCTGTCCTTTTGTAGCTCACACATCCCCAAAACATCATCGATCCACCTCCTTGCTTTACAGTAGGAATGGTGTTCTTTTCATCATAGGCCTTGTTGACCTCTCTCCAAATGCAACATTTATGGTTGTGGCCAAAAAGTTCAATTTTGGTCTCATCACTCCAAATTACCTTGTTGCAGAAGTTTTGAGGCTTGTCTCTGTGCGGTTGTGCATATTGTAGGCAAGATACTTTGTGGAATTTGCGCAGTAATGGCTTTCTTCTGGTGGCTCGACTATGCAGCCCATTTTTATTCAAGTGCCTCCTTATTGTGCATCTTGAATCAGCCATATCACTAGTTTTCAGAGAGTCCAGTATTTCAGCTGATGTCATTTGTGGGTTTTTCTTTGCATCCTGAACAATTTTCCTGGCAGCTGTGGACAAAATTTTTGTTGGTCTACCTGATTTTGTTTTTGTTTTTACAGAGCCCCCGATTTTCCATTTGTTAATCACAGTTTGAATGCTGCTGACTGGCATTATCAATTCCTTGGATATCTTTTAGTATTCCTTTCATGTTTTATACAGTTCAACTACCTTTTCCCGTAGATTCACAGACAATTCTTTTGCTTTCCCCATGCCTCCCAATACAGAAACATCAGTGGCTGGATGAAAGATTCAAGAGTCCGTCTGGATCCTAGAAACTCACTCAGCTTTTATGCACACACAATGATTAGAAGTAAACAGGTCACAGGTGAGGATGTTACCTTTAGTAGCCATTAAACTCATTTGTGTCAACTTCTGTGCATGTTCTCAGGTAAAAAACACCAGAGTATGTGAACTTTTGATCAGGGCCATCTGGATATTTTGGGTTGTCATTATGATTTAAAATGAGAAAACACAGTAGTTTGACAATAAATGGCTTCACCCAACCACTAACCATGAGTGGAGAAAAAATTTTGGCGTTATCATTCATATTCTCCGAAAAAAGGCCAAGAAAGCAAAAATTCTGCCTGGGTATGTAAACTTTTGAACACAACTATATATGTGTCAGCTAAAATATTTTAAGTCAATTGATATATTTTAACTATCACTATTATCTTCAAATTTGAGCTTTATTGATCTTTTTATGTAATTTATTTAGCTTTACTCTATGTCTAAATTATATATTTTAAGACTAGTAATGTAAGAACTATTCATGAGCAGAAATAAAAACACTTTAAATGAATTGTCATTGGAAGTGTTCTACAGTTTAGCTCTAATATTATCTGTTAAAGGGGTTGTCGAGGAATATTTTTTTATTCATTTTTTTTAACAAGGGCATAAAACTATCAGGCAGATAGATGCTACAGTGGCATGTAAACGTTTGGCCATTCCTGGTTAAAATTACTGTTATTGTGAACAGTTATGCAAGTTGAGGATGAAATGATCTCTAAAAAGGGTTAAAGTTAAAAGATGACACATTTAGGCTCTCTTCAAATGTCCTGATATTTCCAGTACCTGAACCATCTGTGTTCGTGTGTTCCATACGTGTGGCATCCGTGTGCCACATTAGTGTGACACGTACTGACAAGTAGGAAAAGCTGAACAGTTCACACTGTTCTCAGATGCTGGGTGCTCAAGGCAGGCCTCATCATTGTCGCCTGGTCTCCCAGAGATCAGCGCGACCAGGAGATAATGATGGGAGTTGTATTCAGCACCCACTGTGTACATCGTATGTAAAATAATAAATAATTAAAAAAAATGGCTTGGGCTCCCACATAATTTTCATAACAAGCAGAGGGAAATCTGGGAAAGGGACCAATATCCTAAAAGGTTCACAGTCTTTTTCATGTTGCTAGCGGTGACGTCATGAAGATTACTGCAGTTCATCGGTCGGCTCACAGCGAACTGAGTGTGGGACAGCTGGATGTGATCTGCTGTAATCTCTATGATGTTACCGCTCATCACTGAAGCTGCATTCAATGTCTCCTGCATTCATGGCTGAGTGGTGGCATCATGCCATCGGTCAGCCATGCAATCCAGATGTAGCAGTGCTGGAGATCTTCATGGAACATATATATCATCAGACAGGTGAGGAATATGGTGATTTATTATTTTTTAATTTTACAGTAATAAATGGGAAAAAGAGTGTATGGAGCGTTTTTTTTAAATAAAGGAGTCTGTGTCTTTCTTTCAATTAAAGGGCTTTTTCTGGCTTTATATTTTTAACAATATGACTAGTCCTTAAAATGCCCAATTAACCCCTCTCAGTAAGAGAGTTCTGGAGCATTTTCCATAGGTTCATATCACTGAAATTAACTTCCTTACTTAAACATATCTCCCTTTCAGTACTTTACCAGTGAATTTGTCACAGTGTGTAAGTGGTAAGTGTGAAAGAGGCCTTACTTTGCATTTTAGGCAAAAAAAAAAAAATATATATATATACAGTCATGGCCAAAAGTATTGACACCCCTGCAATTCTGTCAGATAATACTCAGTTTCTTCCTGAAAATGATTGCAAACACAAATTCTTTGGTATTATTATCTTCAGTTACTTTGTCTTAAATGAAAAAACACAAAAAGAATTGTCCTAAAGCCAAATTGGATATAATTCCACACCAAACATAACAAAGAGGGTGGACAAAAGTATTGGCACGTTTCGAAAAATCATGTGATGCTTCTCTAATTTGTGTAATTACCTATAACTTACCTGTGGCACCTAACAGGTGTTGGCAATAACTAAATCACACTTGCAGCCAGTTGACATGGATTAAAGTTGACTCAACCTCTGCCCTGTGTCCTTGTGTGTACCACATTGAGCATGGAGAAAAGAAAGAAGACCAAAGAACTGTCTGAGGACTTGAGAAACCAAATTGTGAGGAAGCATGAGCAATATCAAGGCTACAAGTCCATCTCCAAAGACCTGAATGTTCCTGTGTCTACCGTGCGCAGTGTCATCAAGAAGTTTAAAGCCCATGGCACTGTGGCTAACCTCTCTAGATGTGGCCGGAAAAGAAAAATTGACAAGAGATTTCAATGCAAGATTGTGCGGATGTTGGATAAAGAACCTCCACTAACATCCAAACAAGTTCAAGCTGCCCTGCAGTCCAATGGTACAACGGTGTCAACCCGTACTATCCGTCGGCATCTGAATGAAAAGGGACTGTATGGTAGGAGACCCAGGAAGACTCCACTTCTTACCCCGAGGCATAAAAAAGCCAGGCTGGAGTTTGCCAAAACTTACCTGAAAAAGCCTAAAACATTTTGGAAGAATGTTCTCTGGTCAGATGAGACAAAAGTAGAGCTTTTAGGGCAAAAGCATCAACATAGAGTTTACAGGAGAAAAAAGAGGCATTCAAAGAAAAGTACACGGTCCCTACAGTCAAACATGGCGGAGGTTCCCTGATGTTTTGGGGTTGCTTTGCTGCCTCTGGCACTGGACTGCTTGACCGTGTGCTTGGCATTATGAAGTCAGAAGACTACCAACAAATTTTGTAGCATAATATAGGGCCCAGTGTGAGAAAGCTGGGTCTATCTCAGAGGTCATGGGTCTTCCAGCAGGACAATAACCCAAAACACACTTCAAAAAGCACTAGAAAATGGTTTGAGAGAAAGCACTGGAGACTTCTAAGGTGGCCAGCAATGAGTCCAGACCTGAATCCCATAGAACACCTGTGGAGAGATCTAAAAATGGCAGTTTGGAGAAGGCACCCTTCAAATATCAGGGACCTGGAGTAGTTTGCCAAAGAAGAATGGTCTAAAATTCCAGCAGAGCATTGTAAGAAACTCATTGATGGTTACCGGAAGCAGTTGGTCGCAGTTATTTTGGCTAAAGGTTGTGCAACCAAGTATTAGGCTGAGGGTGCCAATACTTTTGTCCGGCCCATTTTTGAAGTTTTGTGTGAAATGATCAATGTTTTGCTTTTTGCTTCATTCTCTTTTGTGTTTTTTCATTTAAGACAAATTAAATGAAGATAATAATACCAAAGAATTTGTGTTTGCAATCATTTTCAGGAAGAAACTGAATATTATCTGACAGAATTGCAGGGGTGTCAATACTTTTGGCCATGACTAGAGTTGAGCGATACCGTCCGATACTTCAAAGTATCGTATCGGATGGTATCGGCCGATCTTTAAAAAAAGTATCGGTATCGCCGATTCCGATACCGGAAGTCCCATTCAAGTCTATGGGACTTCCGGTATCGGAATAAGAAAAACCCTTTCCTGCCCTTGTACAGCCTCTCTGGGGTCTGTACGGGCCTTTCGGGGGGCTGTGCCGGCCTGCCAGGGGGTCTGTGCAGGCTCCGGGGGTCTGTGCTGGCCTGCCGGTGGTCTGTGCAGGCTCCGGGGGGCTGTGCCGGCCTGCCGGGGGGCTGTGCCGGCCTGCCGGGGGGCTGTGCAGGCTCCGGGGGGCTGTGCCGGCCTGCCGGGGGGCTGTGCCGGCCTGCCGGGGGGCTGTGCCGGCCTGCCGGGGGGCTGTGCCGGCCTGCCGGTGGTCTGTGCAGGCTCCGGGGGTATGTGCAGGCATCGTCCGATGGGACTACAAGTCCCATCGGGCGATGCCTGCTACCATGACAGTGATTGACACATTAGCCAATGATGGGACAGTAGTAGTCCCATCATCCGGCTAATGTGTTAAATGTAAAAAAAAAAAAAAAAAAAAATACTACATACATACTACATACATACTACATGCATGCTACATACATACTACATGCTACATACATACTACATATATACTACATGCATGCTACATACATACTGCATGCTACATGCATGCTACATACATACTACATACATACTACATGCTCCATACATACCACATATATACTACATACATACAATACATTCATACAATACATACATAGACATACAGTACATATAACATAGAGTAACATACTTACCAATACTTGTCACATTGTTCCCCGAAGCCATTGTCTTTCCGGAATAAATATTAACATAACAAACCACAAAAATACTCACCCACGATCCGAAGCAGTCCACGAGTGTGTCCCACGACGATCTTGGGTAGAGAACTGCAGCATCAGATGATGCTGCCGTTCTCTACGGGCTGCAGGAATCCAATGACGGAAGGTAGGTATCCTTCCGCACTGTATTCCTCCGCCACTTAAAAAAAAAAAAGTCCCTAGTCTCACTTTATGCCATTGCTGTGTGGGAAATTCCCACGCAGCAATGGCATAAAGTGAGACTAGGGACTTTTTTTTTTTAAGTGGCGGAGGAATACAGTGCGGAAGGATACCTACCTTCCGTCATTGGATTCCTGCAGCCCGTAGAGAACGGCAGCATCATCTGATGCTGCAGTTCTCTACCCAAGATCGTCGTGGGACACACTCGTGGACTGCTTCGGATCGTGGGTGAGTATTTTTGTGGTTTGTTATGTTAATATTTATTCCGGAAAGACAATGGCTTCGGGGAACAATGTGACAAGTATTGGTAAGTATGTTACTCTATGTTATATGTACTGTATGTCTATGTATGTATTGTATGTATGTAGTATATATGTGGTATGTATGTAGTATGTATGTAGCATGCATGTAGTATATATGTAGTATGTATGTAGCATGCATGTAGTATATATGTAGCATGTATGTAGTATGTATGTGGTATGTATGTAGCATGTAGTATGTATGTAGCATGCATGTAGCATGCATGTAGTATGTATGTAGTATGTATGTAGCATGCATGTAGTATGTATGTAGTATGTATGTAGTATGTATGTAGCATGCAGTATGTATGTAGCATGTATGTAGTATGTATGTAGTATGTATGTAGCATGTAGTATGTATGTAGCATGTAGTATGTATGTAGCATGCATGTAGTATATATGTAGTATGCATGTAGCATGCATGTAGTATGTATGTAGTATGTATGTAGTATGTATGTAGCATGCAGTATGTATGTAGCATGTATGTAGTATGTATGTAGTATATATGTAGTATGTATGTAGCATGCATGTAGTATGTATGTAGCATGTAGTATGTATGTAGCATGTATGTAGTATGTATGTAGTATATATGTAGTATGTATGTAGCATGTAGTATGTATGTAGCATGCATGTAGTATGTATGTAGTATTTTTTTTTTTTTTTTTTTAACATTTAACACATTAGCCGGATGATGGGACTACTACTGTCCCATCATTGGCTAATGTGTCAATCACTGTCATGGTAGCAGGCATCGCCCGATGGGACTTGTAGTCCCATCGGACGATGCTTGCACAGACCCCCGGACATCAGCACAGCCCCCCGGCAGGCCGGCACAGCCCCCCCGGCAGGCCGGTACAGACCCCCACAGGGTGCACAGACCACCGGCAGGCCGGCACAGCCCCCCGGCAGGCCGGCAGAGACCCCGGGCAGTCCACACAGCCCCCCGGCAGGCCGGCACAGCCCCCCGGCAGGCCGGCAGAGACCCCCGGAAGGCCCGAAATGACGGCGCATCATGATGCGCACACACCGCGCATCATGATGACGTCAGGCCGTCAATCAACTGAACTTCCGATTCCGATGCCGAATTCCGATATTGAAAAAATATCGGAAGTCGGTATCGGAATTCCGATACAGCAAGTATCGGCCGATACCCGATACTTGCGGTATCGGAATGCTCAACACTAGCCATGACTGTATATATATATATATATATATATATATATATATATATATATATTACAAAAAGGAAAATGGGCAGATGAAAAAGTTTTGACATTCTGCATGGCTAGTATCTAGCAGCAGCCCCTTTTGCAAGTATCACAGCTTGTAAACAGCTAAGAGTCTTTCAATTCTGGTTTGAGGAGTTTTCATCCATTCTTCCTTGGATAATTCTTCCAGTTCTGTGTGATTCCTGGGTCGTCCTGCGTGCACTGCAATTTTGAGGTCTAGCTGTAGATTTTCATTGATGTTCAGATCAAGGGACTGTGAGGGCCATTGTAAAACCTTCAGATTGCGCCTTTTGAGGTAGTTCATTTTAAAACCATCCTCTTTCAATTTTCACCTTTTTTTTACAGATGGTGTTATGTTTGCATCAAGAATTTGTTGAAAGTTCATATAATCCATTCTTCCCTCTACCAGTGAAATGTTTTCTATGCCATTGGTTGTAACACAACCTCAAAGTATGATTGAACCACCCCCATAATTAATGGTTGGCGAGATGTTCTGAAATTCTGTGCTCTTTTATTTCCACACATAACTTTGATCATTGTGACCAAAGAGTTCAATTTTAACCTCATCGGTCCACAGGACTTGATTCCAAAATGCATCATGCTTGTATAAATGTTATTTTGCATACTTTTGATGCTGAATTTTATGGTGAGGACAAAGGGGAGGTTTTCCTCTGATGGACTCTTCCATGAAGGCCATATTTGTGCAGGTGTCTCTGAACAATAGGACAATGTACCAAATCTTGACCTCCACCATTCCTGTTAACTGACATTTCTTAATTACATTTTGATTGTGAGTCCACAGTTGTGATTAGAGGTAAAATGTTTACCTCTGGTCACTGGCGTCGACTGCATGGGACTACTATATGAAAGAGAGAAAATGGAGGGCACCACTTGTGGATCACAGACAAGAGGGCTCACTACGGGCCTGGCAAAAATCATGATGCAAGAGAAGAGAGAGATCATGCCCATAAAAGAAGGAGCACCTCAATTGTTTACAAAAAAATGTATATAAATTAACTCTTTATTTAGATAATAAGACCACAGCAGAAAAGCAAAAACACACAATATATTTTGAAAACATTTAAAACACAAAAAGGACCTACAATAAATCATGCCTTTACATGAAGGCAGTGATTGTCCACACCTACTAATCTCCTAATAGCACATAATAGTGGTCTCCCAATAATGCAAAATGAGTGTGCAAAAGCCACCTGAAGTGGTATTGCACATAAAGGCTAGTTAAAGTAAATAAATCCTCCAGGAATGACCACTATGTCCTAAAGGGGCAATTATAACTGATAAATGTTGGCCCATTTTACACACTGATACCACTTTGGCAGCACATTTGCCATCACGGCCTAGAATCATCCCTAGACGGAGCTGGAATTTAAAAGATCATCTAGTAAAAAGCCATTATGTACCCATAATACCAGCAGTTCGTGGTTCCCGTATACAAGGATGTTTCCCTTGTGGGAGATGTGTTGCGTGTCCGAATATTTGTAAAACTACATCCTTTACTACGTCTGATGGAAAAAAGACTTTCTCTATAAAGAGTTTTATTACATGTAACACATCAAATGTGGTGTATTATGCCACTTGTCCTTGTAACAAAATCTATATTGGACTTACGTCACGAGAGTTTAAAGTTCGGGTACGCGAACATGTCAGGGACATAATGGCATCTAGAGACATTCAGGATATTTCCTGTTTAAAAACACTTCCGAAGCACTTTAAATTGTTTCATAATTAGTCCGTGGGATTGATAGGATTGATTGTGGCATTCGTGGGGGCAATGTTAAGAAGATCCTCGCACAACATGAGTGCAGGTGGATCGTGACATTAGATACTTTAGCTCCTGCCAGCCTGAATGAAACCAATACCTTTGTTCCTTTTCTCAATTAGGGATTCGTTTAATCAGACCTCAATTTGGGTTCCAAAGTATTACGGCTATCTCTCAAGATCCATTGGGATCTTAGCGATCTTGGTTATGATTTAGTCCACCCTTTTTTCTGTTGTGGTTTGATTACATATTTGTTTGTGTCCATGTTGTGTTTTAATTTGGTTTTAATTCTTTTGTGTCTGTTTTTTCTAGTTTATTTCACAGTATTATTTCTGGCATCCATGTCTGAATGTGGAAGAGTGGGCTCCACAACATTTTTTACAACCATTTGGATCAGCAGTCGTCTTCTCTGGGAAATTATACTGCTTGTAATTTTGTGAAATATGGTTGATTTAGATACCCAGAAGACAAACAAAGCCTAATGTGTCTTGACACTTTCAACTTCCCATGCTTCACTGAAGAACTGCCATTATTTTTGGGGGGGTTGTGTGTGTGGGGGGGGTTTGGGGGTGGTGGTGTGGTCCTTTTCCATATAATATTGATCTTGTTATTTCTAGACATCAAAGAAGAAATCTACATTTTTGTACTGCTATATTAATGATGATTGTATGATGCTTTATAATATTATACATTACGATATCCATTGCATCCTAATATTTAATTATATGTATCATATTGCCATTTGTATGTATGATCTGAAGTATAACCTGCTTCTATTATGCAATAACCCTTTTTTGCATATTTGCATTATTGCCCCCTTCTTATATGGCGTCATATTATGGCACTGTTTATACCATTTTTTTGATTGGCTGTATATTACTACAAGTATATATTGGGGACTCTTTTGGACTTTTTTTCTAGTAACTATGGATTTCTTTCTTATTATGATGTCCCCCTCTCTCCCTTTTCCGTATTCTGTTTGTGAGCAGCTTAATGATCCGTTCAGACCCCACCATTATGGCCGCCCGCAGTGTCTCCGAGAATATGGCGCTGGTCCTGAGCGCATGCGCGGTGTGCCCGACATTTATCAAAGATTTTCCGCATCCGATCCCACTGGCAGTAAAGGCCCTTTTACATTTAGCGATGCACCAGCGATCCAACCAGAGATCCGACCCGGTCAGGATCGCTGGTGCATCGCTAAATGATCGCTAGTGAGCTTTCATCCAGAAAGATCTCACAGCGATGCAGCAGCGACGCAGCGCACGATACTTACCATTCACACACAGCGATCCTGCGTCCTCCCGCCCGCCTCCACGCGTCGCTCGTCGTCACAGCAGGAAGTCTCAGCAGGAAGCGCCCGACGAGAAATGGAGCCGGACATTCTCGCGCGATCAGCGATGGACAGCGGGGGAGCCGGTCGTTGGTAAGTATCACACATAGCGATATCGCTAGCAATATCGCTATAACGTCACAAAACCAGTGACGTTTTAGCGATATTGCTAGCGATATTGCTTAGTGTAAAACCCCCTTTAGTTGTGGACACAAAACAAATAGTATCCTTAGTTTTTTCCACTATTATCCAATCAGTCCTAATTTCTGGTGGGGGAACTATGATTGTTGTCTAACTGGTTCCTGACCACGTTTTATAGTTATGAAGGTTTTGAACTTGTTTTCAATGTCTGGGGATAAACAGTTTTCAACCTGGATGGTGCCAAGATGCGACCATCCAGGCTGAGAACCATTTGGGAATGAGTTGATGCAAGCGCAGTGTCAGTGACTAGCGGTGATTAGTGTTGAGCATTCCGATACCGCAAGTATCGGGTATCGGCCGATACTTGCTGTATCGGAATTCCGATACCGACTTCCGATATTTTTTCAATATCGGAAGTCGGCATCGGAATCGGAAGTTCAAAGTTGATTGACAGCCGAAATGACGTCATCATGATGCGCGGTGTGTGCGCATCATGATGCGCCGTCATTTCGGGCCTTCCGGGGGTCTCTGCCGGCCTGCCGGGGGGCTGTGTGGACTGCCCGGGGTCTGTACCGGCCTGCCGGGGGGCTGTGCCGGCCTGCCGGTGGTCTGTGCACCCTGTGGGGGTCTGTACCGGCCTGCCGGGGGGCTGTGCCGGCCTGCCGGTGGTCTGTGCACCCTGTGGGGGTCTGTACCGGCCTGCCAGGGGGCTGTGCCGGCCTGCCGGGGGCTGTGCTGATGTCCGGGGGTCTGTGCAAGCATCGTCCGATGGGACTATAAGTCCCATCTGGCGATGCCTGCTACCATGACAGTGATTGACACATTAGCCAATGATGGGACAGTAGTAGTCCCATCATCCGGCTAATGTGTTAAATGTTAAAAAAAAAAAAAATACTACATACATACTACATACATACTACATGCATGCTACATACATACTACATGCTACATACATACTACATATATACTACATGCATGCTACATACATACTACATGCTACATACATACTACATATATACTACATACATACTACATGCATGCTACATACATACTACATGCTACATACATACTACACATATACTACATACATACTACATACATACTACATGCATGCTACATACATACTACATGCTACATACATACTACATATATACTACATGCATGCTACATACATACTACATGCTACATACATACTACATATATACTACATACATACTACATACATGCTACATACATACTGCATGCTACATACATACTACATACATACTACATACATACCACATATATACTACATACATACTACATGCATGCTACATACATACCACATACATACTACATACATACTACATGCATGCTACATACATAACACATATATACTACATGCATGCTACATACATACTACATGCTACATACATACCACATACATACTACATACATACTACATACATACTACATGCATGCTACATACATACTACATGCTACATACATACTACATATATACTACATGCATGCTACATACATACTACATGCTACATACATACTACATATATACTACATACATACTACATACATACTACATACATACTGCATGCTACATGCATGCTACATACATACTACATACATACTACATGCTACATACATACCACATATATACTACATACATACTACATACAATACATTCATACAATACATACATAGACATACAGTACATATAACATAGAGTAACATACTTACCAATACTTGTCACATTGTTCCCCGAAGCCATTGTCTTTTACGGAATAAATATTAACATAACAAACCACAAAAATACTCACCCACGATCCGAAGCAGTCCACGAGTGTGTCCCACGACGATCTTGGGTAGAGAACTGCAGCATCAGCTGATGCTGCCGTTCTCTACGGGCTGCAGGAATCCAATGACGGAAGGTAGGTATCCTTCCGCACTGTATTCCTCCGCCACTTAAAAAAAAAAAAGTCCCTAGTCTCACTTTATGCCATTGCTGCGTGGGAAATTCAACTCTAGCGGTGATATCATCGAGGTTACCGCAGGTCACTTTGGCTGTGTTCCCAGCCAGGCCCCTGAACTGATCCAAGTGAGGTCACCACTAAGGCTACTTTCAGACTTGCGTTATGAGGCGCAGCACAGGGCCGCCACTAAGCTCCGCCCCCAGTGGCACCTCCTTCGGTCAGCTCCTCCTATGGGCGCATGATGCTGCATGCGACCGGCATACCCTATATTTAGTGTTGGGTATTGTGGCAATGCACTGGTCTGCTTTTGCCAGCGCACTCGCCCTTTTGGTCCTGCACTGATGTGCGCCAAATGCAACGTGTTGCATTTTTGTGTGCTCGGCGCAGCGCCAAAAGGGTGCATGTGCCGGCAAAAGCAGACCAGCGCACGACCAGCATATGCAATGCTAAATATAGGGTATGCCAGTCGCATGCAGCATCATGCGCCCATAGGAGGAGCTGACCGGAGGAGGCGCGGCCAGGGGCGGAGCTTAGCGGTGGCCCTGCGCTGCACCTCATAACGCAAGTCTGAAAGTAGCCTAACACAGTGAGTTCACTGCAATTCACTGGGAGAAATGAAAAACTGATGTATGAATGAGCCCTTAAGTATAGTTTCCATTTTAAAACAAATTGCGGCCAGGGTACAAGGGTTTTATGAAACCAAAAAGCCACATTAAGATATTTAAATAAAATAGTTTGTTACTACACAATAGTAATAATAATGTGGCTCTATTTAACTACAATAAGCATTTTTATAATTTTTAATATGCTATTTGTACATTTATAGTGAACTTGCTACCTTCCAATTTTAAAAGGGTATTCCCGTAATCTAAAGGTAGTCCCTCTCTGTATTTCTCAGTCCAACCAGTGGGACTCAGAATGAGCTTGGGAACGATGCTCTAGATCCTGAAAAATGGGCTCTGCAAATTATACTTCTCCGAATAATCCTTTAATTACTAGATATTTTTTGATTACTATTCATGACATATATTTTTATTCTTTGCATGATATTAGTTTTTTAGTACCTTTTTCAAAATGTTATAGCAGACAAGAACTTACAAGAAATGAATAGTTCTTTAAAAAGATCAGATATGTCAGTTCTTGTAATGGAGGTCAGATATGAAAAATTTAAGTACGTGATCTGTCTTGTAACAACAGCCTTCATACTGTGGATCTGCATATGCAAGATGCCCAAGCGAGGTAGTGATGGGCGAGCTTCTGTTTACACTGGCAAGTCATGTCCCTGTCCTGGTGTACTGTTATGTATGAGGTGCATCTCACTTAGTTCAAGGTCGCAAGCCTCCATTGGTTCCAGGTTTTTCTCTTCCAGAACCTCTGCAGTAATAACTCCAGGAGACATGGATTCAGCCATAAAAACAATTAAACTCTTACTTGACAAATGGCAGTCTTTACAAACAGGCATACAGGATAAGGCTCAACAGGTTGTTGTCTTCCCCCAGCTACTGGACACAACTTCAGTACTAGTTCTCGATATAACTGGAGCATCCCTTTTTCTATCTTTCCTAGCACTCATCTGTATTCATAGCAGTATATTTGGACTTCATCTCACTTCGCTTCTGTGAGCTTGAGTCCAATATCTCCTGCAGCTTTGCAAAAGGAGTATGCTCTCAGGCCCCAACGTCTATCTCGAGGTTCCCAGGCCTGCAAGGAGACTCATGCCAAGTTGTTCTATGGCAATCAACTGCCCCGAGTTTTAGGCCCACTTTGTCCTTAGCAGCCCAATGCTTCAGACTGCTGTTCCTCAACTAACTTGTCACTTCCAGAATTTGGCAATTACGCTCAGTTCTCCTTCTTATGGGCTGTCTGTTAACAATCACGCTGCCTCTATGATTGCTGTGTTACTGGGCAATCTTCACCTTTCACCTACATTCTAGACAGTGACTTCTTGTGACCATTAGTTATCACTGCAGCCTACAGTGGAATTACAATTGTTATAACAAGGAAACATATCAGGAACAAAACATTATTTACATTCTACACCACAGTAGCATTGATGTCTTCAGGGAAAACATGGCAGCTGGTCCATCTCCCTACACATATAGTAGGTGTTCTGACTAAGAAGTTCTTGGTGCAAGAATTGTAAGTGGGTGTATTTGCTGTTCTCTGACAGGACTCCTTCTTTATGGTCTCTCAACATTGGTAATGGTAGGAAATATTTAGCTGGATGAGTCTGCACGCTTACTAGGAGTAACATAGTGACTGAGTAGTGGACAATCCCTTTAATCATAATAGTCTCATCCAGTGTTTGGCATAATTTCTGATTTGGGAGGAATGTAACTAGCTTTTATCAAATCTTTACAGAATAGTACCAACCACATATATAGAGAGCTGCCCTAGTCACACTTACCACAAGCCCTATGTACCTGATATGCTTCAGAAGCAAAATTGGCTCAGCTTCTCATGTCATAGAGTAGTTCTTTGGATTTTCTCTCCAGATGACTGTATAATCTGACAGAAAGTTTCCACCATGTCTGGATGTAGCCAAATATGCCCAGCTGTAATAAAGGTGCTGTACTTGTGTCTACATGACATTGGTACTAAATGTTTACATGATATGAATTACCTGTAATCTAATCTCCACATTATATCTATAGAGGAGTAATGGGTGATATAATAAAGTTAATTTTATTAACAAAATGACTAATTATGGCATTAAACTTATAATTTTTCATAAAATGATGCCTCCATTCATGCCGATCCTCCAAGAATGATTTTTTTTTTTTTACAGCTATACTAGCTTTAACTTTCATTTCCCCTTACCTGAATTGGCTGCTAAGAAAAAAATACTGGTATATTTGCCAGTGGCGTATTTTCCAAAAGCTATTTCGCTTTATGTTTCCCTTTATTGTAAATATCATTACACAAAAGCCTTTTCCCGGCTATGGATTAATTATCAGATCAACCACATTAAAAGTATTTTGATGACATAACAAAGAAGGAGCAAATTCCTGGTCTTTGACAAGATTATTCACCAGGTATTAAGAACAATGTCAACGTTACTCAGTAAAACACAACGGAGAATGTGCCTGTATTAAAAGACTGAAATACAGTTTTTGATTTCGAAAAAAAAAAGTTAATGAAAACTTTTTGTAAACATCTGGTATTATATTGCCACAACAGTTATCTGCACAATTAATGAGCTCCCAAGATCATTGAGCGAACATTATTGATGTGCAATAGTAAACAGAAATACACTTTGCCAGATGGCATTGTTTAAGAGACGGTTCTTATCATAATGTGAAAACACTAAGCAGGAATCACTGGGTTGTAGACATGTGCCAGCAGAAAAATTTTACACAATACAATTATCCTAATATTTGCCTCAAAGGTGCCATAGGTTTTACCAACCATTGTAGTCAAATAAAAGGAACATGATCATGTATCCAGAGATGAGCAAGTCCACTGAGACTGTATCTCCAACTTTACTAGGATAATAGCCACTCAGATTTTCCTCTAAATGACTATTTCAGGATTTCCAAATTTGGCAGATTGATGCACAGATCTTAGTTTGAATATAAATGACCGCATTTTGTGCACAATTAAATTCTGATGAATAGAACAAAGTTTGTCCCCATGGAATATCACCAATTCATTTACTGATGTACTGTACAGAAAAAACCTTCTTGTTATATTCTAGAAAATACCACATTTTTTTTCTGCTGGGTTCTGCGTGCATTTTACAAGGATATCTTTTCTGGAAAATATTTTAAAAAAATCTTTTACATGTGAGAAAAAAAATAATTACTTTTGTAATATGTCTGAGATAAAGTAAAACTTTTTTTTATATAATTAAAAGGTTTTATTAAATAATATCAAGCAAATACCAAATAATATAGAAATCAATTATACTCCTATTATTGTAGAAATCCTGCATGCATTTTATGAGACTTTTTTATGCCAAATGTTTTAAGGAAACATATAGCGATATCGCTATAACGTCACCGATTTTGTGATACTTACCTCCGACCGCTCCCCTGCTGTTCATCACTGATCGCACGAGAATGTCCGGCTCCATTTCTCGTCGTCAGCTTCCTGCTGGGGCTTACTGCTGTGATGACGAGCGACGCGTGGAGGCGGGCGGGAGGACACCAGGATCGCTGTGTGTGAAAGGTGAGTATCGTGCGCTGCATCGCTGCTGCATCGCTGTGAGGTCTGCCTGTGTGACAGCTCACTAGCGATCATTTAGCGATGCACCAGCGATCCTGACCGGGTTGTATCGCTGGTCGGATCACTGGTGCATCGCTAAATGTAAAAGGGCCTTAAGACTTTCTGGAAGATTTCTGTCCTGCCCAGAGATCTTAACACATCATTTACAAATTAAGAAAAACTTTGATTTCTCTGCAATATGTCATCTGACCACATTAATCAAGGTATCAGTTTATTTAATTTTGAATTTCCTTTTGAAAGATTCCGATTAGAGCTCATGTGGCTGACTATATTATCGGCCCGAGTGTGATGCAACACAACATCAGATTGCACTTGGACCAATATTAGTCTATTTGGCCATGCATATATCCATTTTGTTGGAAAGAGTTTGTCCAAAGAAAACATTTCTGCATGCAAGAGTTTGATCTGATATCTGTGCTGCACTCGGCCAATGCAAATTAAAGGGAATCTGTCACCCATTTTTAGAGATATCATGTAAAGATATCACCCAATTGTGCATCCCATAAGGATTCTATTAGGACTTTTGATACCCCTCGACTCCCACACCTTTGATGCATAAATACCTTTTTTATCTTGGTGGAGATGTATGGAAATCGCCGTGGTTCGGTCAAATGGGCGGGGCTTACTCGCCTTCTTCCCCCCTCCTCGGCTTGCTGAACGTAATCTTCATCTGTGAATATCACAGATGCCGTAGTTTTCCGCGCTTGCGCATTGAAAAGGCCTCCGGCGCTTGCGCAGTATGCTTTGCCCAACTGTGGGCAAAGCATATAATTGGTACTGCGCATGCGCTGGTATTTTTCAGCGCGGTCTATGCCCCGGAAGTGTGTCCTGCATGTGAAGACTTCCGGGGCATAGACCGCGCTGAAAAATACTGGCACATGAGCGGAAAACTACGGCATCTGTGATATTCACAGATGAAGATTATGTTCAGGAAGCAGAGGAGGGGGGAAGCGAATAATCCCTGCCCATCGGCCTGGACCAAGGCGATTTCCATACATCTCCACCAAGATAAAAAAGGTATTTATGCATCAAAGGTGTGGGGTCGGGGGGAATCAAAAGTCCTAATAGAATCCTTATGGGGCGCACAATTGGGTGACATCTTTACATGATATCACTAAAAATGGGTGACAGATTCCCTTTAATGAGTCTGTGGAAACCATTGGACTGAACTTGGAAGACATCTTAAAGCGATCCGATTACCACAGACTGACTGTTACGGCGGCGGAACACGCTTAAAAAAATATAAATAAACGTGTTCGCCGCCCGGGGTCCACCGTACGGCAGGTGATATGACCGCTGCTAGAGAGGCGGAGCACTGTAGCGGTAATGTGCATGGGGTTCACTGCACCCAGTGCACTAAAGCAAGCTCTGTTAATGTCACAGAGCTGCACGCTTAAAGCATACAAAACCGCTGAGTCTGTTCTAGGTCACAGACTCCATCGGAGCAGACACGGTATAAATAGTCACAGTAGTAGCCTTAGACGTCAGGACAACTCCGTCTAGACCTACCGTGAGAGAGAGGTGCGAGACGTCGCAACTGCGAACGCTCGAGGAACTGCAAACGTAGCGTGGTGAGAATGAAGCCTCAGCGGAGACACAGTGGTATCGCTAGCGCGATGCAGGACGCTAGCTGCTGAGACAGAAACGGCTGGAGCGCGCTGACGCTAGCGCTGCTACTGGCAGCTGCCCAATCACTCACACAGTCATAATATCAGAGGAAAGGGGTTTCATAATAAGTCAGCCACCAGACCAAGCATCCATTACCATACATACAGCAGCAGTATGAAAATACTAGTGCATGGCATAGCGGCGCGCACTTTTTATAGCGTACGGGACCTGCCAGAAATCTCCAGAGCCCTGAGCTAAGCCAATGGAATCAGGAGCAGGACCTGAGCACCTGACTCCTGAACTCCAATGGGAGCTCATTCCAGGAGCATGCTCAGAAGCTGGCTGAAAGGACTTAGCCTTTGGAGACAAATGTGAGGATCTGGATCTCTGCATAAGTATGGCAGGACACAGATTCCTAACATTACCCCCCCTCCTAAGGCCCCCTCCTCCCCAAACCTCCAGGCGAATTCCCTGTACCCTACAGTGGCATAGGGCTCAAACTCGTCCGAGGGCGAGGTTGGTGTCCAGGTAGGGGTTACAATAACCCGAGACACCTGGCAGGCATCAGAGGAACCGAGGTCACCAGGTTTCAAGAGGGACACTTGGGAGATAGTAGGAGTGGGAGTGACAGAGGCAGATGTCGCCACCCTCTGTCTAGGAGGGTTAGGCTGAGCACATAAGGTGCAAGCCTGAATAAATTTCTTTATGTCCCGAGCTCTATAGGGCCACCAATACGCATCAGCCAACAGTTTTGAGACCTGCATATAGCCCCGATGGTGGTGCGTGTTAAGCGCATGTGCCCAGGCGAGCACCTGAGCCCTGAGATGAGGAGGGACAAAGGTCTCGATAACCGGTTCAGACTCCGACCTTTGCGGGGAGCCGGCTTCCGGAGAAACCGCACAGACATGGTGACAACCGCAGATGGTTTCCCGGTCAGAGTCTGTATTAAAGTTAGTGCGAGACACCTCCATGGGTTCAGGAGGTAGAACCTCCGGCTCGTCTAGCTCAAGGGGTACAAAAAATTTGGGAGCAGAAACGGTTTGGCTCTTGGAGTGAGCTCGCTCCATACCGCGCTCCGAAAAACGGAGATTGATGCGTGAGGAGACTGAGATTAGCTCTTCCAAGCTAGTGGGAATCTCTCTAGTAGAGAGAGCATCCTTCACATGCTCCGCTAGACCTCGCCAAAAAACAGGGATTAGGGCCTTGTCGGACCATTCCAACTCGAACGCCAGTGTCCGAAAACGGACGGCATACTGGCTAACCGAGAGTGACCCCTGAGTAAGGGCGAGTAGCTGTAGGGACGTATCATGCATGACCCGCGGACCGAGAAAAACTTGCCTGATGGCAGTCAGCAAGCTAGCCGCAGACTGAATCTCTGGGTCACCACACTCCCACAGAAGCGTAGCCCATTCCAGCGCCTTGCCCGACAGTAGGGAGATGACAAAAGCCACCTTAGCCCGCTCTGTTGGGAATTGCGCAGCCAGCAGCTCTAGGTGTATCGAGCACTGGCTGATAAAACCCCTACAGGAGGCGCCATCCCCAGCATATTTATCGGGCAACGGGAGGCGGCTAACTGTTGGCGCAAGGGCGGACATGGACATACGCCTTACCACGTCCATAAGTGCCTGGACGGCAGCATCTGTAGCCTGCGCAGCTGCGAGCAACCTCTCAAGGGTAGCAAGACGAGCCTCGAGCTGATGCACAAGCTGTAACAGCTGCTGCTGATCTGTCATCTCTAGCCAGACCCTGGCGCTAGTATTATGTTACGGCGGCGGAACACGCTTAAAAAAATTTAAATTAACGTGTTCGCCGCCTGGGGTCCACCGTGCGGCAGGTGATATGACCGCTGCTAGAGAGGCAGAGCACTGTAGCGGTAATGTGCACGGGGTTCACTGCACCCAGTGCACTAAAGCAAGCTCTGTTAATGTCACAGAGCTGCACGCTTAACGCATACAAAACCGCTGAGTCTGTTCTAGGTCACAGACTCCAGCGGAGCAGACACGGTATAAATAGTCACAGTAGTAGCCTTAGACGTCAGGACAACTCTGTCTAGACCTACCGTGAGAGAGAGGTGCGAGACGTCGCAACTGCGAACGTTCGAGGAACTGCAAACGCAGCGTGGTGAGAATGGAGCCTCAGCTTGAGACACCGCGGTATCGCTGGCGCGATGCAGGACGCTAGCTGCTGAGACAGAAATGGCTGGAGCGCGCTGACGCTAGCGCTGCTACTGGTGGCTGCCCAATCACTCACACAGTCATAATATCAGAGGGAAGGGGTTTCATAATAAGTCAGCCACCAGACCAAGCATCCATCACCATACATACAGCAACAGTATGAAAATACTAGAGCATGGCATAGCGGCCATGCGCACTTTTTATAGCGTACGGGACCTGCCAGAAATCTCCAGAGCCCTGAGCTAAGCCAATGGAATCAGGAGCAGGACCTGAGCACCTGACTCCTGAACTCCAATGGGAGCTCATTCCAGGAGCATGCTCAGAAGCTGGCTGAAAGGACTTAGCCTCTGGAGACAAATGTGAGGATCTGGATCTCTGCATAAGTATGGCAGGACACAGATTCCTAACACTGACACAAGGGAGAAGATGGAGATATTTTTTTCTCCATCTGCTCCCTATCCAAGAGAATCAAATCAAACTATGCTGACACTCTGATCAAACTGCGATCAGAGTTTGATCAGAGTGTCATTTGCACAATTGACTCTATTATCTCATATGAGAAAATCTACACCTGCTTTTAAGGTGAAGATCCACTTCTTATTTTAGAGAACTGAAGTATTCAATACAATTTTCTAATGCACTCTTATTAATTCAAATTGCCTACTTATTAACAAAGAAGGGGGAATTTTGTCAGTCCTTATTTGGTTATCAGAGTCTTCCAGATGTGTTAGAGACAATATTTCATAGTTCATAGACAGTAAAAATTATTAGTTGTAACTTTGGAAAAGAAAAATAATGGAAAGATTTATCAATCTCAATTGTTAGAGAGTGCAAATTGCAATCCTCCAGATTCATCCGTATTTCATACTGTTGATAATTCTGAAGTATTTTAAGACTGATTATTCTAAAGATGCATTTATACTGCCCAATTAATGGGACCAAGTGTTCCTAGGTTACTAGGAATGCTCTGATGCAGATAAGAGCAGTGAAAACAGGATGCCAATCACAAAATGAATTAGAAAAACGTTGGTTTGTTGGGTAAAATAATCTTTTATTTAAAAAAAAAATCATTGTTTGAGCAACACATCATCTTGTGTAAATAGGATGAGTGTAGCTAAGAACAATGACGAGTAACCAGTGTCCACAGAACCATCTGTTTTACTGATTTTTCCTTGCGCTTATTAAATGAGGTTAACATAGGCTTTTAAATAAATGCAGATCAGCAAACAAATAGCTAGTAAAGTGCTGCAGACTGGGTGGAGTAAACCCTCACTAAGTTTACATCACTTCTTAATTGGATTGCTCTGCACTCAAAATTTGTGCAACACTTCTAGAGCATTTTTTGGCTCATGGTGTTGTATGTTAGACTACTTTTATTTTCCAATAACCTACACAGATTTTGATGAATCCAAGCCATTTTGTTAGACAAGGTGCAGAAAGTGCAATCAATAACATCTGAACTGAAAATATCAATCAAACCTACAGGAGAAAGGTCTTAGACAATACTCCAACATATAAGGATATTTTGATCCATCAAGTATTACGTGATTTGGGTTATTTTTTGTGTGATATAAAACTCCAAAAAATCTTAAAAAAATTTCCCTGATTTAAATTTCTTACCAATGCACTATTCTATTTTCTAGATTAATCTTATATGTAACACTCAAAAAAAGTGTTTAAAAATTTTGCAAGGTTAAATTTGTCATTCACAGTATTACATGATCTGAGGAACATTTCCTGTCATCTATGAAACTTTTAAAAAAGTGATAAAAATGTTGCAGGTTTAAATTTATCCACCTTACAGTTTCACGTATCCTGTGGTACATTTCTGTGATATCTAACATTCCAAAAAAGCATTAAAAAAGATTGTCTGCATTACAGTTCTAATCCATACATTATTCTGTGGTCTGGGGTACATTTCCTGTGATCTATCAAGCTGAAAAAGGCATTAATTTCTAACCAGGCATGGTCATGTGTAATATAGGGTGTAATCTGATGGTGGCTGTGAAGCTTGGCAAGCTCACACATGTACCATGCATGGCACATGTGCTGAACATGGTAGTTCAGTGTTTTCTGAAAACATACACGAATTTGCCAGAGCTTCTGGTCAAGGTACGCTGTGTCAGTGCCTATTTCTGCATGATGACTACAGCTGCTACTGCTCTAGCAGCGCTGCAGCGGCTCATGCAAGTGCCATCTCACCAACTAGTGTGCGACGTCACCACAGGCTGGAACTCCACACTGCACATGCTGGCAAGGCTTTGTGAGCTGAAGAGGCCAACGGTTGACTACCAGCTCCATTACGACCATCAGTATTCTGGTCAGCGTCTGGTCTGTACATTACAATGGAAGAGTGGGCATGGATGACTGACATTTGTTCGGTTCTCAATGACTTTGAAGATCTCACAAAGATGGTGAGCAGCATTGGTGCCATAGTCAGCACAACTATCTTGCTTCTGTACCTACTTAAAAACTTGCTGCTCACAATTAAACATGAAGTTTTGCATGAGGACAAGATGGGGATGGAGCACGACATAACAGAGATTCTAGCCTGCCATGCCTTATCTCATCTGCTCAGAGTGAATTGGGTAACAATGAGGAGGCAGACGCTAAGGAGCAGGAAGACGAGGAACAGGAGATGGTGGCTAGTGCAACAGAGGCTAGTAGCCACACAACCATCATCCAGTCTCTCCTATGTAGATGGGCTGAGGATGAGAATGAGGAGGAAGAAAGGGAGGAGGAGGAGATGAAGAGTTGTGATCATGGTGGAGACAGGAAAGTGTTGGCTGAATGGAGCTTGGCATATATGCCTGAATTTATGCACCATTGCCTTTCCTGTGACCCTTGTGTTACATTCATCTTGGCCAAAAAAGAGTACTGGATGTTCACCCTGCTAGACCCATGCTACAAGGAGAGCTTTGCATGTCTTCTTGCTGAGGTGGAGAAGTCTTCTAAAATGGTGCTATAACAGAAAGCCATTGTGGAAAATATGTTGAAAAAATTCCCATTAGAATGCTAGCGGCAGGTGGCATGCTTCCTTGCACATCCAAGGAGGAGAGGCCAGGGAGACACACAGCAGAGGCAGGGGTACACTGTCAAAGGTCTGGGCCAATTTTATGACATCAGCCCAGTGTCCAGGGCCTGATAACCAAGTATTTTTTACAAGGAGGGAAAAGATTTTAAAGATGGTCAAGCAATACTTGGCCAACCAAACCAGCATTTTCCCTACTTCCTATGCAACTTTCAACTGCTGGGTCTCAAAGCTGGACACCTGGCATTAAATATACCTCTGTGCCTTGGAGGTGTTGTGCTGCACTGCAGCTAATATTTTGTCTGAGCAGGTTTTTAGTGACTCCAGCAGGGTCATAACTGATAGGCACTTTCACAGATCAAATGATAATGCTGACAGGTTCACTCTCATAAAAATGAACAAAGTGTGCACTATCCCACATTTATCCATACCACCAGATGACAGCAGCACATAAAATATTTTTAGTATTCAATATTTTAATGAGATCCTCTAGTTGTTGCCTTTCAGGTGTCTATGGATGAACCTTCTTATAATTTTTTCCTGGATTTGCACTTTCTGCAAATCCTTCAGGACTGTATAAGTACATCAACTACACTTTCAAAATATTTACATTCAAAATTTTTTTATGGGTTCAGTGAGTCATTCGTACAGTTTAACATGGTTATTATTGCATTACGGTGGTATGTAAAACTCAGAAAAAGTGTTAAAAATATTTCTGGATTAGATTACTCATCCATAGATTATTATGTGCTTTCTGTCCCATTTTGTGGTATATAACAGTACAAAAAAACCTTTGAAAATTTGGCTTGGCTGCAATTCTTACCCATACACTATTCTGTGGACTGGGTTACATTTCTTGGATATACAACACTCCAGAAAAGCATTTAAATATTTTGCTGGGCTACATTTCTTACCCATGCACTATTCTACAGTATATAACCATCAAAAAACATGACTTGTTCAAAAATTTATCAGCATTATTTTGCTCATCCATGGACTTTAACACATTCTTGGGTAGATTTCAGTGGTATATAGCCCTCAAGAACTTGTTCAAAATTTTATTATTATTATTATATTGCTTTTCCATAGACTATTCCATGGCCTTGGGTAAATTTCATTGGTATATAGCGCAAAAAAAACTTGTTTAAAAATGTATCAATACTATGTTGCTAATCCATAGGGTATGACATCTTTTGTACTTTTCTAAATAGATCTAAAAAAAAACTTTCAAAAATGTATCGTTATTATTTTGCTTATCCATATTAATTATAATAATAATAATCTTTATTTATATGGCGCCAACATATTCCGCAATGCTTTACAGTTTAACAGTTTCAAAACACAAGTCATAAGTATTTTAAGTAGAGTTGAGCGAAACGGGTCAGTCAAATTAAAAAAACGCCGACTTTAGCTAAAGTCAGGTTTCGACGATCATAACCCGACCATAGCATGAGGTCAGACATGAGGTCGCCGAGCCGAGTGCCAAAGTTGCGTTTCAAATAATGCTTCCAGCACCTTTTCTCAGCCAATGATGGAGGATGCACACTGTGGGCAATGCGATGACATGGGCAGCGGCCACCACCATCTTAAAGAAGGGCATTGAAGTGATTGGCTGGCTTTGTGTGGCGTCACAGTGGGTATAAAAGGCTGTGACCGCCGACCGCCATCTTACTTCTGCTGATCTTAGAATAGGGAGAGGTGCTGCTGCTGATTCTGAATAGGGAGAGCGGTAGGCAGGGAAAAAGAAAAAAAATTGCTTCTGCTGATAGCGCTTTTCACTGTACAGTTAGTGTGCAGTGAAAGGGGAGGATTTTTGTTGTGTGCAGCAGCACTGGTGGTGATTAGGCTGCCTATTAAGGCTACCTGACAGCTGCATTGCTGTGTGCACACTGCTGTTCAAACTGCTTTTTCCAAAGCAGTCCAACTTTTATTATTTTGTTCTGGTGAGTTACCGAGCATTCATTTTTTCACACACCGTATAACGGAGTACGCTCCTCACACACTACCGTGTACCGGCTGGTATCACAGACAAATAGAAGCTATCTGGGTGTGACTCTGGAAAAACAAGCCGAGGAGATTTTCCATTTTTCCAGACCTACACCTTATAGAGCTATCCGTTTTTCAAACAGTTTCGTATATCTGCTGTTTGATTGCGGTCAAAACTAGACAGAGACAGCGTGTGTCAGTCCGTATACAAATAGACGGAGATTGACAATTTTCCATACAGACACTGTATAGCGGTGTACGCTCCTCACACACTACCGTGTACCGACTGGTATCACGGACAAATAGAAGTTATCTGTGTGTGACTCTGGAACAACAAGCCGAGGGGATTTTCCATTTGTCCAGACCTACACCTTATAGAGCTGTCCGCTTTTCAAACAGTTTCGTATATCTGCTGTTTGATTATAGTCAAAACTAGACAGAGACAGAGTGTGTCAGTTCGTATACAAATAGACGGAGATTGACAATTTTCCATATAGACACCGTATAACAGTGTACGCTCCTCACACACTACCGTGTACCAGCTGGTATCATGGACAAATAGAAGCTATCTGTGTGTGGCTCTGGAAAAACAGGCTGAGGAGATTTTCCATTTTTCCAACCTACACCTCAAAGAGCTGTCTGCTTTTCAAACAATTTTGTATATCTGCTGTTTGATCATGGTCAAAACTAGACAGAGACAGCATGTGTCAGTCCGTATTCAAATAGACGGAGATTGACAATTTTCCATACAGACACCGTATAGCGGTGTACGCTCCTCACACACTACTGTGTACCGCCTTGTATCACGGACAAATAGAAGCTATCTGTTTGTGACTCCGGAAAAACAAGCCAAGGAGATTTTCCATTTTTCCAGACCTACACCTTAGAGAGCTGACCGCTTTTCAAACAGTTTTGTATATCTGCTGTTTGATTGCGGTCAAAAATAGACAGAGACAGCGTGTGTCAGTCCGTATAAAAATAGACGGAGATTGACAATTTTCCATACAGACACCGTATAGAGCTGTCCGATTCTCAAACAGTATTGTATATCTGCTGTTCGCATTACAGTCACATCTATACTGAGTCAGCGTGTGTGTGACACTCCGTAAATACATATACGGAGATTGTCAGTTACACAAAAAACAAATACAGCTGTGCACTTCTGATACAGTTCCGTATATCTGCTTGTTGGATTACGGTCAAATACATACTGTGAGAGCGTCTGTGACTAACAAAATATATACGTAGATTTAATTTTTTTAATACACCTTACACAGCTGGACGCTCCTCATACAGTACCATATCTCTGCTGGTATTTTTGGTACATTTTCCCAAATATGAGGAAGTATGGTGGAAGAGGTCGCGGATGTGGGCAGGGGGGCACAGCTGGTACTGATGGTGGTGGTGTATCGGCTGGTTCTGGCAAAAGCATAATAGCAACTAAGGCAGGAGGTGTTGAGCCTGCTTCATCGTCTGGCCCAAGAAGGCATGTAAGGTTCCCTTTTCTTGGAGTAGGAAAACCGCTTTTAAAGCCAGAGCATCAGGAACAGGTTTTGGCGTACATTGCCGAAACAGCCACCATCTCTATTGCCTCCTCTTCTGAACGTTCGAAACCTGCATGCACGGAGTTGTCAGCGCAGGGTTCTGGTCAGGAAAACACCTTTCCTTGTGTCCTTCACCCCCACCAAAAGTTAGGGGATGCGGCAGCCCATACTTCAGATTACTCTGTGGAGCTCTTTTCACATACCATGCCTGGGTTATCCAGTCAAATCCTGAATTCCCCAGTCAAAGATGAGTCTGACATGGAGTGCACTGATGCACAGCCACTGCTAGATGATTCTGCTAGTACATTCACCCAGATCACTACATTGCCCTAGCAGTCTACTGAGCCAGAATCTGACCCTGGTGAAAAACAGGTGCCCCTTCCCGCATACTATACCACCTTACACGGTGACACAGAGGAAGGTAAAGAGGAAGGTGCAGATGACTTTGAAGAGGAGGTGATGGATGACCCAGTTCTTGACCCGGATTGGCATCCATTGGGGGAGGAGGGTGACGCTGGCAATAGTTCAGATAAGAAGTATCCGCAGGAGGCATTGACATCACAACAGCAGTTATCTGGCAGGCCCGTAGCTGTCCAAAAACGTGGAACAAAAACAAAAAGAGTTGGAGGACAGCTTGGCCAGATGGTCAACTTAGCACAGCGTGCAAGGCCAGAAAATGTATACCATAGTAGGAAGAGTGCAGTGTGACACTTCTTTGTCCAAAATCCTACTGATGAGGCAAAGGTTACCTGTAAGAAGTGCGGAAGGACCTTTAGCCAAGGTAATCAACTCAGAAATTTGAATACCATTTGCATGCTTAGACATTTAATCAACATGCACTTGCAAGCGTGGAAGGCCTACAAAACCTCAGGTTGCACATGTGCACCTGCTCCGACTGAAGGTAGCCAGCAACGCTCCATCGCTTTCCCCACTGTAAGGCCACCGCCACCATTTAGCACACCACCAGCTCTAAATATGGAGGTGTCGTTGCAAGGCCAAAGCACTAAGGGAATCAGAATGGTTTTGCAACCCAACAAAGAATCTAGGCCATCACCACCAATACCATCACCAACCCCCTTTCACTCCTTCCGGTCCACCGGTAGTTCCCCCATATGCAGCTCTCCAGTCCGGCTCACCCTACCAGACACTCTGAGAAGAACAAGAAAGCACTCATCTTCTCATCCGCGTACACTGTGTTTGAACGCCTACATTGCCAAACTAATCTCATTAGAGATAATTAGAGATGAGCCACTATGCCTTTTTCGGGTCGAGTCGGGTTTCATGAAACCCGACTTTCTCAAAAGTCAGGTCGAACAAAATCAGCCTATTATCGTGAAAAGTCGAAGGTCCACTGAAACACGAAACCCAATGCAAATCAATGGGGAACCAAGGTCGGCAGGGAGTGGAGGACGGGAAACACACCTACAGTGCCCATTTTAATGCCAAAAACATCAATTCTTATTACTTAAGCTTGTCAACCTTAATTTACTTTATAATAATAGCTAGGCATTGAAAACTGGGGGTTATTTGGCTAAAGTTTTTTGGGGGTAGGGCTGGCTCCAGATTTTCGTGGGCCCTGGGCCAAAGAGTGTCACTGGGCTCTTTTAACAAATGCCACAATTCATGATCCTCTGATAGAGAGAGAATTAGTGGTATAGTACAATGAAAAATGCTTCACTTCTTTCATCTCATGACTGATATCCATTTTAAATTCTCCAATAGCTCCAAAAACAGACAGTATATTACTCCATACAGTATTATGGCCACCGCATAGTGCGCTATACAGAGTAATGAGGCCCATATATTTCTCCATACAGAATCATTGGTCCCATATAATGTTTGAAACAGTATATGATGAGCTCCACATAATGCTACAGTATATGTTTGTCCCCATGGATGAAGCTCCACTGTGTTATGGGCCCAAATAATGCTCCATATATAATGGGCCCCATTTCTAATGCTCCAGTGCATAATGGGCCCTGTAAATGCTGCTCCAGTGACTGATGTCCACCTTTGGAATGCTCCAGTGTATGGTCGGCCTCATATATCATTCTCCAGAATATAGTGCTCCCCAAAAATAGCTGTCCCAACATTGAAAACAAATAAATAAGTCTCCTCGCTAGGGAATCCCTGTACTAGTCTGGACACCTCGTCGGCCCCATCTTCCATCTCTCTGCACTTGGACTGCTTAGGCAGAGGGCGTACAGACGTGATGTCATCGTGCTCTCTGACCAGAATGTTACTGTCAGGAAACGCGGAAGACATTACGGCGGTGGAGCAGGGAGAGGTAAGTATTTCAAGTTTGCAAGAGCTGTGATCCTGAGCAAGCTGGGGGGCCCACTTGTTGGCGACGGCACTGGCACAGGGCCCCTCATAGTACGGCAGTGTGTCTGACAGCGGGTGGAGGGCCCTCCCTCCGGCAGAGACACTTTAGCGTACTATGAGGGGCCCTGTGCCAGGGCCGTCGCCCATGAGTATGCCCCCCCCACCTGCTCAAGGAACCTGCACTTTCATCTGCACCTTCCTCTTTGTCACCGTGAAAGGTGGTATAGTATGCGGAAAGGGGAACCTGAATTTCATCAGGGTCAGATTCTGGCTGTGTAGAGTGCGAGGGGAATGTAGTGGTCTGGGTCAATGTACCAGCAGAATCATCTAGCAGTGGCTGGGCATCAGTGCACTTGTGGCGCCCCCAGGAGTATGGTCGCCACAGTGGCATCACCTTCCTCCTAGGGAGTGTGATGTCATGCTTGGGAGCAATGAATGATCTCTCTAGCAGTTAAACAAACACACAACACAGTTCCCACTCCAGGCCAGCAGGGAGAGCTCTGAACCTGACTGCTGAGGAGCTGCTCTCTGTGGTCGGGAGGAGGTAAGTTAGGGCACTCTGTGAAGGGAAGGGGAAGTGTGTGGATGTGAGAAGGGGAGCTGGAGGATGAGCAGAGTTAAGGCTCACTCCTAGCTGGAGCGCATGGTCCGGATTCCGGTCTCCGAGTTTGTAGGGACACTCTCGGTCCTGCAGCAGAAACCGGAGGAAGTAGCAGCTGTAAATGCTCTGTTCCCAACTAAGGCTCGGAGGCCCCAGTAGCAACGTGTGTGAGCCAGAATGAAAAGGCTATGGCTGCCTGCCATACGAGAAAGTTCCAAAAGAGAGTCAACAGGGGGAACTTCAGTGAACTCAGTACTGCGAGTACCTCAGATAAGCGTTAGAACGGAGGCCACACTACCTATCTGCAGAGAGAGAATTCCAAATTTGCTTCCAGGCTGACCAACTCCTTCTCCATCTGTACTCTGGGTCCTGTACGGCACTTACCAAGTACAGGTAAAAGAACTGCACGACTGTGTCTGTCATCTTTCTCCTGCGCCTGGCGCACGGCTCTGCTACATCCTGCACTGCACACCATATACCAACTCTTTCATCTGCCTTGCGACTACGGCCCAACCTGTGCAGGGCTTCTTCATCTTAGCTGCACCACAACATCTATCCCAGAGAAGCGACACTGCAGGGCGGGTCAATGTGATCAGAAACCACAGGTGGCGTCAAGTATCATTCACCTATAAACGTTATTCACCCCTTTGCATGGACGCCCAGGGCCATATAACGGGTCCTCACCACCAACGTGACACATTCCTCTGAGACACCAGCCCGGTACCGATTAACCCCACTGCCCTGGCTGGCCACCCACACTCCATGTCAGATTCATCTTGGACTGGGGAATTCATGATTTGACTTGATAACCCAGGCATGGTATGATAGAAAGAGCTACATGGACTAATGTGAAGTGTGGCCTGCTACATCATTCACTTTTGGGAAATGTGTGACACCAAGCTGACCAGAAGTAATAGCCGAAGTAGCTTACCCCAAATTACCATCCCCATAACTACAAAGAGTTAAACTGTAAAGTCACATTGTGAGAAAAAAATCCCCATGGCGCATGGAATAGGACTTGGCTAGCCATATAGCCTCTATTGTCCCGCTTAAAGTATAAGCAACCCCATGGAGATGACAACAAGTGAACAAGAAGGAGGAACGGGGTAAAAGGCAAGGAGTGAGTACTCAGGTTAGAAAGCACGGTAGCCACATCCCGGGACAGCCCTACGCGCATTTCGCTAACCTCCGTTAGCTTTCTCGAGGGGAAGTGTAATGGATGTGGGCA
The DNA here is from genome assembly GCF_039654945.1 of Dendrobates tinctorius. Lineage (NCBI taxonomy): Eukaryota > Metazoa > Chordata > Amphibia > Anura > Dendrobatidae > Dendrobates > Dendrobates tinctorius. Next base: position 19,664,792 of record NW_027361823.1, on the reverse strand, counting down.
CAGGACCTTTTTATGGCGTCATAATTAATCACATGACCGTCTGCTGATCCACTAACAGGGCGCCGTGTATGGACGACGCGTGCGCAGATCTCCGGCGTCCATCAGCCCCAGATATCCGGCGGTGCCCTGCCGAAAAGCGAGTGGGGACAGAGAGTCCCCCCCGTCACATGACGACACAGGCTGTGCCGGACAGTCCGGGTCAAGGAAACCGGGAGACCCACACAGGCGCACTACAACAGCGCCGAGACAGGGACACAGTATATAATAACGCAGACAATAGTGAACAAAAATTCAATGATGCAAAAATAAAAAAGAGAGAGAAAAGAGACAAAGACAAGGCGTCCTCTCAAATCCAGACGCGCTGGCTACACCATCAGAATAATTGTTCCAGTAGTCTTCAATCATCATCTTAAGTTGTAGAGGAATCCATCGTCTCATTTACATGAAGTATATTTTTCGTTCACAGGTGCACACACACATAACAACAGGTAACTAAATAAAAGAAAAAGAAAATAATTAAAATCACAAAATAATCCCCACACCCCTAAAAATACAAGGTAGAGGACATATACCCCATACATCTTTACATTACAGAAAAGGGCCGAAATTAAGGGAGTCATTCAAGCCCGCAGGCTTCATTGTACCCAGCATCACTATCCATTTTAATTCTCGCTGCGCAAGCAATTTTTTTACATTGCCATCTCTGATGCCAGTGTGAACTATCTCAATTCCTCTTACCATAAAGCTCGATGGGTCTCAATTGTGCACAGCTCTAAAGTGTCGAGGGATTGTTTTCAAATCCAAATCATTTTCCATTTTTTTTGCCGCAGCAATATCGCGAACGTGCTCTTGTACGCATACTCGTAATTCCCTTGATGTTAAGCCTATATAAATAAGGGAACATCCACAGGTAGCGCAGTATATCACATTAACAGTATTACAGGAAATATTCTCCCTAATAGTGAAGTTTTTAGAACCATCAGCAGATGAAAATGAATCTGTTCGAAGGATATTATTACATGCCATACAGTGCCCGCATCTAAAGCATCCTCTCATCTGCCTAGTATGACCGAAAAGGTTTTCCTTCAGTGGCACATAATGGCTTTTAGTAAGCAAGTCCTTTACATTTTTAGATCTCCGCGGGGTCATCTATGGCCGATCAGTCAGGAAGGGTCTCAGGGAGGGCTCAGTACATAAAATAGGCCAATATTTCTGAAGGATGCCCCTCATACTGTCCCATTCATGATTATAATCAGAAATGAAACGTACCACTTCATTATCTTGTTTGGACCTCTTCTTGGAATACAACAACTGATCACGTGTTGTGGATTTAGCTCTATTTTAGCCATTTTTAATATTTCTCCTACTATAGCCCTGTTGCAATGTAAAAAAAATTGCTCACGCAGCGAGAATTAAAATGGATAGTGATGCTGGGTACAATGAAGCCTGCGGGCTTGAATGACTCCCTTAATTTCGGCCCTTTTCTGTAATGTAAAGATGTATGGGGTATATGTCCTCTACCTTGTATTTTTAGGGGTGTGGGGATTATTTTGTGATTTTAATTATTTTATTTTATTTTATTTAGTTACCTGTTGTTATGTGTGTGTGTACCTGTGAACGAAAAATATACTTCAGGTAAATGAGACGATGGATTCCACTACAACGTAAGATGATGATTGAAGACTACTGGAACAATTATTCTGATGGTGTAGCCAGCGCGTCTGGATTTGAGAGGACGCCTTGTCTTTGTCTCTTTTCTCTCTTTTTTATTTTTGCATCATTGAATTTTTGTTCACTATTGTCTGCGTTATTATATACTGTGTCCCTGTCTCGGCGCTGTTGTAGTGTGCCTGCGTGGGTCTCCCGGGTTCCTTGGCCCGGACTGTCCGACACAGCCTGTGTCGTCATGCATCGGGGGACTCTCTGTCCCCACTCGCTTTTCGGCAGGGCACCGCCGGATATCTGGGGCTGATGGATGCCGGGGATCACCACATGCGTCGTCCATACACGGCGCCCTGTTAGTGCATCAGCAGACGGTCATGTGATTAATTATGACGCCATAAAAAGGTCCTGTGCCCACATCCATCACACTTCCCCTCAAGAAAGCTAATGGGGTTAGCGAAACGTGCATCGGGGTGTCCCGGGACGTGGCGACTGTGCTTTCTAACGTGATTACTCACTCCTTGCCTTTTATGCAGTTCCTCCTTCTTGTTCACTTGTTGACATCTCCATGGGGTTGCTTATACTTTAAGCAAAAAAGAAAAAGATAGGCCATAAAAGGGGGATCACCACAAACCAGGAGATAGCGTTTAGAAGCAAATTTTATTGGACATGAATGCACCAACACACACATTTAAAAACATTTAAAAGTCATCCATGTGACATAGCTATAACAACCCTAGGCTCATAATACAGCCTGCAACCTATAGCAATACTCCAAAAAAAATTGTGCAAGTGTCAGCCAAATGATCATAAAAACAGCATACCAAATAGTGGTTAACAGTATAAAATGCCCTACCAAGGATACAAAAAACCATATATTATATCTGATCTGAACCTCTGAACCCTGCAAGGCAAAAGTCAGCAAGATGACAAATAATCACAAGAGCCATACACACTAGAAATATACAGTATATGAACAATGACAAAATGGAACAATGAGTCACTGAGATCACAAAGATACATGCAGATGGAGTGCATATGGGTTCAGGAATGAGGTCATGATAGTTAGTTACCACTAGGATAGCTGTTCAGATATACAGGTGTTAGAACCACAGGCTAGAAAAAACACTCATGTTAGATTCCATGAGGGAAATAGCACTACATATAAAGACCCATATGGAGTAGAGCCAAGTGCATCTCCTGGTTTGTGGTGATCCCCCTTTTATGGCCTATCTTTTTCTTTGTTTTTGTTATAGTCTTCATATATAGGCCTGGGTTGGATCCTGCTTTCTGTATTTAACCGTGGTGCCCCCGCTTTTGGTTTTCTTATACTTTAAGCTGGACAATAGAGGCTATATGGCTAGCCAGGTCCTATTCCATGCGCCATGGGGATTTTTTTCTCACTATGTGACTTTACAATTTAACTCTTTGTAGTTATGGGGGATGGTAATTTGAATCATAGAATCATAGAATCATAGAATCATAGAATCATAGAGTTGGAAGGGACCTCCTGGGCCATCTGGTCCAACCCCCTGCTCAAAGCAGGATTCGCTAAATCATCCCAGTCAGATGTCTGTCCAGCCTCTGTTTGAAGACTTCCATTGAAGGAGAACTCACCACTTCTCGTGGTAGCCTGTTCCACTCATTGATCACTCTAACTGTCAAAAAGTTTTTTCTAATATCTAATCTGTGTCTCTTCCCATTCAGTTTCATCCCATTGCTTCTAGTCTTTCCTTGTGCAAATGAGAATAAAGTTGATCCTTCTACAATGTGACAGCCCTTTAGATATTTGTAGACAGCTATTAAGTCTCCTCTCAGTCTTCTCTTTTGCAAACTAAACATTCCCAAATCCTGCAACCTTTCCTCATAAGACAGGGTTTGCAGACCGGTCACCATTCTGGTCGCTCTTTTCTGAACTTGCTCCAGTTTGTTGATGTCTTTTTTAAAATGTGGTGCCCAAAACTGGACATAATATTCCAGATGAGGTCTGACCAAAGAGGAGTAGAGGGAAATAATGACTTCACGTGATCTAGACTGTATGCTTCTGTTAATACATCCTAGAATTGCATTTGCCTTTTTTGCTGCTGCATCACACTGTTGACTCATATTCAGTCTGTGATCTATTAGTATACCCAAGTCTTTTTCACATGTGCTGTCACTTAGCCCTATTCCTCCCATTCTATATATGCTTTTTTCATTTTTATTGCCCAGATGTAGTACTTTGCATTTCTCCCTGTTAAAAACCATTCTTTTAGTTGCTGCCCACTTCTCCAGTTTATTTAAATCTTTTTGAATCCTCTCTCTCTCTTCTGTAGTATTAGCTATCCCTCCTAGCTTTGTGTCATCAGCAAATTTAATCAGTTTACCCTCAATTCCTTCATCTAAATCGTTGATAAAGATGTTGAACAATACAGGGCCCAGGACAGAGCCCTGTGGTACCCCACTTGAGACATTCTTCCAACTGGATGTGCAGCCATTTACGACCACTCTTTGGGTCCGATCACTAAGCCAGTTATGAATCCACTTAACAGTTGCCTTGTCCATTCCATACTTAGTCATTTTTTCAATAAGGATTGTATGAGAGACTTTGTCAAATGCTTTGCTGAAGTCAAGATATACTATATATACTGTATATATACAAGATATATATATATATATATATATACAAGATATACTATATCTACTATATCTATATCTATCTGTTTGGGGTAAGCTACTTTGGCTGTTACTTCTGGTCAGCTTGGTGTCACACATTTCCCGGTTTTCTGGTGTCTTATCTAAATTCATTGTCTATATATGTGGTATGTTTTAACTTTTGTACATGTTAATAAAGATCATATTTTACTTAAACTCCTGTGGGCCTCTGGTTTTCAGTCATCTTCACAGTGCAGTGGTTTAGTGAACTTATAGGGTGTGTATCCACCTGGTGCTTTAGTTACTATGAGTCTGGCTTTTGTCTTACTAATCATTCACTTTTGGTGGGGGTGAAGGACATAAGGAAAGGGGTTCTTCCTGACCAAGAGTCTGCACTTGATGACTCAGTGCTAGCATTTTTTGAAACTTCAGAAGAGGAGGGCATATGTGCTGGAGTCTGTTTCGGAATGTAAGCCAAATCCAGTTCCTGATGCTCCGGCTTTAAAAGCGGTTAACCTACTCCCAGAAAAGGTAGCCTTCCAGGTGTTCCGGAGCCAGACCATGATGCAGGCTCAACACCTCCTGCCTTAGCTGCTATTGTGCTTTTGCCACTACCAGCAGATGCACCACCACCTTCAGCACCAGCTGGCCCCCCACGCCCACGTCCAGGGCCTCTTCCACCGAAATTCAAAATGTTGCAGAACACAAACCCAAAATAACATCAGATATATGGTACTGTATCAAAAGCGTACAGCTCTATACAGTCAAAGGATGATTGTCAATCTCCCTATATATACCATCAGTCACACAGAGATGCTCACAGGCTCAGTATGGATGAGGCTAGTTTCACACTTGCTTTTTTTTGCAGCGCGTTTTTCCCGCAAAAAAACGCATTAAAAAAACGCATACAAATGCATACAAACGCTGCGTTTTTTTCCAGCATTTTAATGCGCATGCAGGAAAAAAACGCAGCGTTTTTGCGCATTTGTATGCGTTTTTTGTGCGTTTGCGTTTTTTTACAGATTTTGGAAAAACCCCACAAAAAAGAAAAAACAACCATTCAACAACACACAAGACCAATGGGACTTCATTGTGGGTGTGGTATGTTAATATATATACACCCTGTCTACAGTATTCTTCACATTTGCTTGATTCTTCTCGTGACCATGGATCTGCGCTGGAAGAGTTTTCACTTCAACTTGGATTTGGACATCGCGATGGCTCAGGCGTATGCAGTTGCTTGCCATGAACAAAGGAAGAGAGAGAGGCAGCGAAGACGGCGGCGTTTGTGGATACATCCGATTGTTGAACTCCGGGAGAGCCGTGGGGCATACCACACCCTCTACAGCGAGCTACGTGCAAACCCGGAGAAATTTACTGATTATATCCGGATGTCCCACGAAAGTTTCATGGATTTGCTTGCTCGTGTCCAACAATCCATCCGGAGACAGGACACACAGCTCCGTCGTGCGATTCCTCCTGAGGAACGGCTACTGGTGACATTACGGTATGTTTTAAAAACAAAGGGGTGTGGTCTGATGTTTTTTTTTGTAAATTTAGTATTCAAAACCTTGGGTAATTAGTTTTCGTGAATGTACTAATATTTTTTTTATAGTTTTTAAAAATAATATACATAAATATTAATTTTACTTCTTTGTCTGTTCACAGATTCCTGGCGACTGGAGAAACCCTATCCTCACTACACTTCCAGTACCGTATTGGAATCTCTACCTTGTCTGGAATTGTTGCTGACACCTGCCGGGCTCTCTGGAATGTTCTTTGCCCAGAATTTATGCCCCTGCCCACCGCTGAAAAGTGGATGGAAATTGCTGACAAATTCTGGACAGTATGCAATTTTCCCAACTGTTTGGGAGCTGTTGATGGGAAACACATACGGATCATCAAACCCCAAAGAACGGGATCTGAGTACTATAATTACAAAAAGTACTTTTCAATAGTACTCATTGCAATTGCGGATGCCGGATGTATGTTTGTAGCAGTGGACATTGGAGCATTTGGCCGTGGTAATGACTCGCAGGCTTTTAAAAACTCAGACATGGGCCGGAGGTTGTATGGCAACCAATTTAATTTCCCTATGCCACGGCCTCTTCCTCACACCGAAGCTCCGCCACTGCCCTTTGTAATGGTTGGCGATGAGGCTTTTCAAATGTGCGGAAACTTACTGAAACCCTACTCCAGCCGGGACTTGGACCACACCAAAAAAATTTTTAATTACAGGCTGACCAGGGCCAGAAGAACTGTCGAGTGTGCTTTTGGGATTCTTGTTTCCAGATGGCGAATTCTGGGCACGGCCATTAATCTTAAACTTGAAACAGTCGATGAGGTGGTGAAGGCCTGTGTGGTTCTACATAACTTTGTGATGGCTAAAGAGCACCCGACCTTTGAACTGGACGATGATGCTCCTAACCCATTGCCTGAATTCACTCAGCACACTCTCAGGTCATCCGTTGAAGTTGGCCAAATGAGGGACAAATTTGCGGCCTACTTTATTTCTGATGTAGGACGGGTGCACTGGCAAGATGAAATGGTGTAATGTTGTTGTTTATGGTAATAAAAATCCTTATTTGATACCATTACTGAGTGCACTATATTTTTTAAACTCCGATTAATTAAAAAACTTCCCATGTATAACTGAATTTTGTTATGTTCACACACCTGGGCAGGTAAATACACATACGAGTTAAAATGCAGCATTGCTAGTCTGCGTTAAATATATTGGAATGAGCAAAGCTGCAGGCCATGAATCAGGAAACCATTTTTTTTCAAGATAAAATTGTGCAAATAGTTTAAAACAAAGTATGTGATTTTCTCAAAACACAACACTCAAAACCCAACCCCAATGAAAGTCCATGGGGAATACAAGTCAGCATTGAGTGGATGAATGTAATCTGCTCCATTAAAAGTTATTACACTAGGCCTTTGAATGACTATACTAGGCCGTGGTATTTCAAATATGAGTATACTAGGCCTTGGGGCTAGTAGTATAGTAATATGTGAAATACCACGGCCTAGTATAGTCATACCAAGGCCTACTGTAATAACTCGATTTTTAACAACTAGCATCTTGTTTCACCAAAAACAAACTGGTGAAACTAGAAAGAAACTTATTTTTTAGACAAGTTTCAACAGTTTGTTTTTCATGAAACCAGATTCTATTTTGTAAAACTAGAGTTATTACACTAGGCCTTGGAATGACTATACTAGGCCGTGGTATTTCAAATATGAGTATACTAGGCCTTGGGGCTAGTAGTATATGTGAAATACCACGGCCTAGTATAGTCATACCAAGGCCTACTGTAATAACTCGATTTTTAACAACTAGCATCTTGTTTCACCAAAAACAAACTGGTGAAACTAGAAAGAAACTTATTTTTTAGACAAGTTTCAACAGTTTGTTTTTCATGAAACCAGATTCTATTTTGTAAAACTAGAGTTATTACACTAGGCCTTGGAATGACTATACTAGGCCGTGGTATTTCAAATATGAGTATACTAGGCCTTGGGGCTAGTAGTATATGTGAAATACCACGGCCTAGTATAGTCATACCAAGGCCTACTGTAATAACTCGATTTTTAACAACTAGCATCTTGTTTCACCAAAAACAAACTGGTGAAACTAGAAAGAAACTTATTTTTTAGACAAGTTTCAACAGTTTGTTTTTCATGAAACCAGATTCTATTTTGTAAAACTAGAGTTATTACACTAGGCCTTGGAATGACTATACTAGGCCGTGGTATTTCAAATATGAGTATACTAGGCCTTGGGGCTAGTAGTATATGTGAAATACCACGGCCTAGTATAGTCATACCAAGGCCTACTGTAATAATTCGATTTTTAACAACTAGCATTTTAAACAACTAGCATCTTGTTTCACCAAAAACAAAGTGGTGAAACTAGAAAGAAACTTTATTTTTTAGACAAGTTTCAACAATTTGTTTTTCATGAAACCAGATTCTATTTGGTAAAACTAGAGTTATTACACTAGGCCTTTGAATGACTATACTAGTCCATGTTATTTCACATATGACTATACTAGCCCTTGGGTTGGTTTTTAACATGTATTTACCCATCAGTGTGTGTGAGCGGCGCAAACAACATTAATGAAACTTATTAATGGTGAACCACAAATGTAAATTTATTTTTTATCACAAAAAAAAAATTTAAAAATTATTTTTTACGGCGTTTGGGGGCAGATGGTTTCAATTTGGGGGTGTGCAGGGAATATGCAACACTTGCAGTTGAAGACGGTGTTTGAGGGGAAGGGGCAACAAAACTTGTGGGGGAAGGTAGTCCAGTTAAGGGAATTAAACTTGGAACACTTGTAGGAGAGGAAATCTGTTCAGTTACATTAGTTGTAATGGCATGTCGCCGTAGGCTTGTGTGCCTGGACCGACTTTGGCCCAATGCCCGCCTTGATTGATTTCGCCTTGAAGTAGGGGCAAATATGGAATGTAGGTCCCCCGTCTGCTGGTATGGCTGCTGCTGCTGAGGTGGCGGCTGCTGCTGCAGAGGTTGCGGCTGCTGCTGAGGTGGCGGCTGCTGCTGAGGTGGCGGCTGCTGCTGAGGTGGCAGCTGCTGCTGAGGTGGTTGCTGCTGCTGAGGTGGTTGCTGCTGCTGCTGAGGTGGCGGCTGCTGCTGAGGTGGTTGCTGCTGCTGCTGAGGTGGCGGCTGCTGCTGAGGTGGCTGCTGCTGCTGAGGTGGCGGCTGCTGAGTTGGCTGCTGCTGCTGAGGTGGCTGATGCTGCTCTTCTTGGTCAGTGCTCGTCCTTGCAGGAGGACTGGTGGCGGCAGTGATGGCCCAGGTTTGCAGAGTGGTGGTGGCAGGGCTACTACATGTTGTTGTAGCGGCAGGGCTGTTCCATGTTTGCCTAGTGGTGGCTGAGCTCCACGCATGCATGGGATTGGCGGTGGTGCTCCAGACAGGAGCAGCGCTTGCCATGGTGGTGTCGGTGAAGTGACCAGCTGCACTCAGACTTGTGGTGGTGTAACGGTGGGTGTCCAGCCTTTGAAGAGAGGTGTCCGTGCAGTGGTATGCAGCACAAGTCGGTAGTGAGGTGAAGCGAGTCAATGGTGGCACAGGTGGAAAGGACACCACTGACTGCTGACCGTACCGATTATGCTGCATAGCCTGCAAGAAAGCATTGTTGCAGGCCTGCAGCACATTCAGCTGTTGATCAGGACTAAGGTGTTCCGCCATGCCCTTTTCAATCTTACTAAAAAAATGGTGTGCTGGTCTGTTGAGGTCGGCCTCCAGACGGTCAAGGCGCTGTTCTACAGAATTGAAGCGGTGTTCAAAGTGGTTAAAACCACGTTCCATCAGTGCAAAACCGCTTTCAACTCTGTCGGACAGTGACTTGAGGCTGGAATTAAATGTCTCGCTCAAATGCATAAACTCGGGCAAGACATTCCTGTCCAAGGCCCTCTGCCGCTGGCGGGTAGTGCCCGCATAACCAGTGGCAGAGACCTGGGACAGGGGAACACCTGATGGCCCAGCTTCCTGGTCACCAGCTGTGTGTGTGTGGGACCTGCAAGGTGCTTCCTGGCTGTCGGATGGCTGGGACGGGTCAGAGGACGTCCGACGAAGGACCGCTCCAGGGCCAGGTTGCAGGGTGCTGCTCCAGGTGCTGTGGAAGAAAGGAAAATCATTACTACCATGCCTTTACAAGAAGCATCAGCTGTGGATTAGAAAAACACAGATTAATAAAAATAAAAACCCAAAATGTATAATACTTACGATCTTGTGGCAAGGACCGGTCTTAGGAACTGCAACGCGTGATAGTGACGGTATCTAGTTCTGGTCCTTGACGCAGATCCACTGCGAACCTGGCCCTCAGCACGAACATCACTGTTGAAGCGGTCCTTGATCGAACGCCAACGTGTTCGGACTTTGTCCACTGTTGATAAAAAAAAACAGTGCCGTCAAGTACAACAGTCACTGCTTCACAATTTAGCAATACAATACTCAAAGCAGTCACTGTACACCCCGATGACACTGTTGGGTTTCCTGCTAGAATACACCTAGCACGAAACCCAACAGTGCCGTCAAGGACAACAGTCACTGCGGCACAATGTAGCAATACAATACTCAAAGCAGTCACTGTAGACCACGATGACACTGTTGGGTTTCCTGCTAGAATACGCCTAGCACGAAACCCAACAGTGCCGTCAAGGACAACAGTCACTGCGGCACAATGTAGCAATACAATACTCAAAGCAGTCACTGTAGACCACGATGACACTGTTGGGTTTCCTGCTAGAATACGCCTAGCACGAAACCCAACAGTGCCGTCAAGGACAACAGTCACTGCGGCACAATGTAGCAATACAATACTCAAAGCAGTCACTGTACACCCCGATGACACTGTTGGGTTTCCTGCTAGAATACACCTAGCACGAAACCCAACAGTGCCGTCAAGGACAACAGTCACTGCGGCACAATGTAGCAATACAATACTCAAAGCAGTCACTGTAGACCACGATGACACTGTTGGGTTTCCTGCTAGAATACGCCTAGCACGAAACCCAACAGTGCCGTCAAGGACAACAGTCACTGCGGCACAATGTAGCAATACAATACTCAAAGCAGTCACTGTAGACCACGATGACACTGTTGGGTTTCCTGCTAGAATACGCCTAGCACGAAACCCAACAGTGCCGTCAAGGACAACAGTCACTGCGGCACAATGTAGCAATACAATACTCAAAGCAGTCACTGTAGACCACGATGACACTGTTGGGTTTCCTGCTAGAATACGCCTAGCACGAAACCCAACAGTGCCGTCAAGGACAACAGTCACTGCGGCACAATGTAGCAATACAATACTCAAAGCAGTCACTGTACACCCCGATGACACTGTTGGGTTTCCTGCTAGAATACACCTAGCACGAAACCCAACAGTGCCGTCAAGGACAACAGTCACTGCGGCACAATGTAGCAATACAATACTCAAAGCAGTCACTGTAGACCACGATGACACTGTTGGGTTTCCTGCTAGAATACGCCTAGCACGAAACCCAACAGTGCCGTCAAGGACAACAGTCACTGCGGCACAATGTAGCAATACAATACTCAAAGCAGTCACTGTAGACCACGATGACACTGTTGGGTTTCCTGCTAGAATACGCCTAGCACGAAACCCAACAGTGCCGTCAAGGACAACAGTCACTGCGGCACAATGTAGCAATACAATACTCAAAGCAGTCACTGTAGACCACGATGACACTGTTGGGTTTCCTGCTAGAATACGCCTAGCACGAAACCCAACAGTGCCGTCAAGGACAACAGTCACTGCGGCACAATGTAGCAATACAATACTCAAAGCAGTCACTGTAGACCACGATGACACTGTTGGGTTTCCTGCTAGAATACGCCTAGCACGAAACCCAACAGTGCCGTCAAGGACAACAGTCACTGCGGCACAATGTAGCAATACAATACTCAAAGCAGTCACTGTAGACCACGATGACACTGTTGGGTTTCCTGCTAGAATACGCCTAGCACGAAACCCAACAGTGCCGTCAAGGACAACAGTCACTGCGGCACAATACAGAGCAGGGAAATACTCACTAAACGCCTTTTTGGCGGATGCTGTGGCGCTGTCCCAGCCATCCATCAACGCTGCGGCCACCTCATTCCATAGCCGCCGTGTCACCACATTGTCCTTGTACAGCCGGTCACGGCTGTCCCACAACGGCGAATGCTCCTGGACCAGGCTGATGAGCTGCTCATTATCCAGGTAGACGTCTTCATCCCGTTGTGGAACCTAGAAAAAACACATTCATTAGAATAATCAAATTTAAATTGACTAAAAAGTTACAAAAAAAGAAAAAAAAAAAAGAGTAAAAATAGAAGATAAAAAAAAAAAAAAAACATTACAAATCATTTGATACTTACATTACGTATCACCACCGGGACTTGGCTTCGCTGCTCCTGCTGTTCGCCCTCACTATTCCCGTCCGCAGATGATGATGACGATGTCTGAAAGTTGAAAAAAACGTAAGAGATTTGGAGAAGCAGCAGATATACTTACCAGATGCACGAAAATAATCACCTCACGGTCTGCTTGCGCCAATTCCTGCCGCGATGGGGAATACTCCGATTCTGAAGACATACTGCATGTAAAAATAATAAAAATCATTAGTACATACATAATTTAAAAGGACAGGCATATAATGTAATATACTCACATTCTTCGCTGATATAATGGGTTCTTGGTTGAATGTCTGCTCTTCAATCTGTCTAGTGTAGTAGTGGCAGAGTTTTGGCAGGCACCTCCTTTATATAGCCTTTTTTTTTTGGACTTTAGAAGATTCTAACTAGGATAAAAAGTGGACACCACCCAAAAAACGCTGCGCTAAAAAAGCGCATACCTGCGCATGCCAGTGCGCACGTATGCGCATCCATAGGCTATAATGGCCATTTTTAGCGCAAAACGTGCGCATACGTGCGCATGCGATTTTTTCAAGGGCCAAAAAATGCAACATGCAGCGTCTGGAAAATACCAACGCACACCCCAAAAAAACGCAGCGCATGAAAATCGCATACATGCGCTTACAAGTGCGCAGGTATGCGCACCCATGTTAAATATAGGGGAAAAATCGCATGCGCACGTATGCGTTTTTTTCCAGCGCTAAAAAACGCAAATGTGAAACCAGCCTTAGACAAGAATATAAAAAGTAGAAAAAGTGTACAGCATCATCAGATAGCCGGTACATATAGTATAGTTTAAACATTCTAAATCTCCGTAGATGATATTTCAGGAGGCAGACACAGACACTCTCAGGCTCAGTATGGATTACAACACAATATAAAAAGCCATAAAACGATAATGGATCTGAAGAATACAGCTGTACACAGTGTAGGGGTCATTGTTGTCAATCTCAGTATTTATTTTCACAGTCAGAAAATAACTCTTACTTGGTCAGTTTGGATTAGACCAGAATATAAAAAACAGTAAATGGGTAATGTATCACAAGCGTAGAGCTGTATACACTAGTGTTGGGGTAATTTTTAAATGTACATCTAAATTACAGGAGTAACCCACTGACTGTCACACGCTCAGGATGGATCACACCACAATATAACAAGAAGATCCCCAAGAAATAATCACACATGTGGGACAATGTTCCAGGTGTCAATGATACACATAGAGTGGTGGGTGGAGGAGGACTTCCTGGCAGAAAGGGTACAATATCACCAGATACCAGGTATATATAGCATAGTTTAAACATTTAAACTGTACATCTGTATATTCAGGAGTAGTGTTGAGCCATCCCGCTAGTGTTTCAGTTAATTTTGGTTCGTCGAACACGAGGCAAGTTCGTCGAATGTTTGTCGAACGTTCAACGAACAACGTCGAACACTATTGAAAGCAATGGCAGGCAAACACAAACACATAGAAAACAATTACAAAACACCTTAAAAGGTGTCCCAAAGTAGACAAAATACTCAGAATATAATAACATATGGAAAATGGCAACTACATATAGAAAAGAGGTGGAGGAGTAAAAGGAGGAGGAGGAGACACAGATATAGGCATGTCATGCCCTTATGAAGTCAAAAAAGGCTGGAATAAAAATGTAAAATACAAAAAACAGTAAAAATCTGAAATCGAAGACGATCCTATACCGTCGGACTTCCCACCATAAATTAGGCCAACTGCTGATCGGGCGGCGTTATTCCCACGAACCTCCGAACAGCGTGCATGAAGGCAAAGTGTTTGGTTTCCGGGGGCAGCATGGTTGCAAAGCTGAACCTTAAAGGAAAGTCCAGAAGGGCACCACCAGGAGTGGAGCCTGCGGCTTAATTCGACTCCACCCGGGAAACCTCAACCATGCCAGCTACAGAAAAGATTGACAGATTGCAAGCTTTGTTGATTCTGTGGGTGGTGGTGGATGTCCGTTTTTAGTTGTGCCAGCGATTTGTCAGCTTAATACCGTTAACGAACGAGACTCCGGCATGCCCCCGTGGTTCGCGTCAAGCTTACTAGAGGGACAAGCGAGGCTCTGGCACGCGAGATCGATCAATAACAGGTCTGTCATGCTCTTACATGTCTGGGGCTGCATGCGCGCTACACTGAAAGGTCCAGCATGTGTCGCTTACAGGTGCAGATAACCCGCTGAACCCCGTTAGTGATGGGGATCTGGGATTATAATTCTTCCCCGTGAACGAGGATTTCCCAGTAAGTGTAGGTCAACCGGAATTCCGGAATTAGGCCTAACCGGCATTCCAGAAAAAATGAAAAAATTAAGTGTCCAAACCACAGGTGCTGTAGCTTGCTTAACAGCTGGGCTCCTCTGCTGAGTTGCACGTAGTTCTTACATAAACAGGCGGCATAGCTTGGTTCACTGGTGGGCTCCTCTGCTGAGTAGCAGCAGTGCTACAAGGCCCTAAAGGATTTTCTGGACAAGATGCGGTAAAAAATAATTAGAAACACACACGGTGTAGCTACTTTACAGGTGTACTACACCGCTTGCTACCACACACCACTACTATGCCATGAAACAGTCTATTAATATTGAAAACCATTATTAATGTGAAAATGAAGCTACACTTTTGGTGAACGAACCGTTCTCGAACGGAACCTCGAACAGCCGAATTTTAAGCAAAGTGTTCGAGTTCGAAGAACGGCTCGAACACCGCCCAAAACAGCTGGAATTTTAACTTGGCGAACAGGTCGACTCGAACACCGCTCACCTCTAATCAGGAGGCAGACTCAGACGTTCTCAGACCCAGTATGGATTCGACAAGATTGTAGAGAGTTGAGAAAGGGTACAGTATCACCCGATAACAGGTGTATATGTAGCATAGTTTACACTTGAAAAACCTATGTCTATATATCAGGAGGAAGACTCAGAGGGTCTCAGGCCCAGTATGGATTTGACGTGATTGTAGAAAGTTAAGAAAGGGTACAGTATCACTGGATAGCAGGTATATATAGCATAGTTTAAACATTAAAAATCTGCGCGTATATTTCCAGAGTCCAACAAAGACACTCACAGCCTCAGTATGGATTAAACAAGAATCTAAAAAGTAGAAAAAGGGTTATGTATTCAAAGCGTACACAGTATACACTGTTGGGGTATTTTTCAATCTTCATATATATTTCAGTCTCAGTAAGACAGTCCAGACTCTCCACAAGAGGAAACGAGATGGATACAAGTACAGACGGAAAGTCGACTGATTGCAGAAATTTTAGAATTACTAATCACGGTAAAAACTCCCGGGAGAATTCTCAGAGGCGATGCTGACCCTCAATTACTTTGTCTGTGGAGAAAGCGAAAACAGTTCTTGTGATCACAGGTACAGATGTAGACATTGTCCTCACTGCCTAACATGATCTGTCAGGTAACCTTGGTGTGCAAAAGACACAAGCCACAGGCCGTAGGCGATTCTATTGGATTGTTATGAGAGGACACATTTAAAAGTGTGGGCAGGAATGTCACACATCTGTGAGTCGGAAAACCGTGAAAGCTGATGATAAACCACCACTGCATCTCATTGTGAGTCGACGTCCATAACAAATGGAAGCCATTGATCATCTGAAGATAGAGCCCAGCAGGACAGGGCATAGGTACGTCTTAACCATCATCTATCATTTCACCAAATTTGCATTGGCAGTCCCAGTGAAGTATTTAACAGGCCAGACTACGCAGTGGTGGAGCAGGGAGAGGCAAGTATTGCAATTGCTGGTGCCCCGAGCAGCAAAATGGCATATGTTGATGTTGGACATTCAGCAGCTGCAAATGGAGTAATTGGAGAAGTCCACGGAAGAGGAGGACAAAAGCAAGCCATTTTTCTGGCAACCTACGTGTCAGCAGGGAAGGGTGGGACAAAATCCTTTGAAACCCATGCATGGTTCATTTTAATGAAGGTTAGATCATCAACATTTTGGGTCGACAGACGGGTCCTTTTTTCTGTCAGGATTGATCCAGCAGCACTGAAGACTCGTTCAGATAACACACTAGCAGAAGGGCAAGCGAGCTCCTGTAAGGCATATTGTGCCAATTCAGGCAAGGTGTCAAGTTTACTTGCCCAATAGTCAAAGGGGAATGACGGGTGAGGGAGAACATCGATAAGGGACGAGAAGTAGTTTGTTACCATAGTTGACAATGACAACTGCTGTCTCCTGTCACTTTCGATTGATGCAGTATTACCAGTCATGTGAGTAGTACTTGAAAAATCAGTCCACAACATGGTCATGAAACTCCTGTGTCCAACGCCACTTCGGCTGTGTGCACTATGAACACCTCTTCCATGTTGCCCCCTATGGCTCGTTGGAAAAACATCACCACCGCTGTGTGCTGGGAATGCCTCAAACAAACGGTTTACCAGAGTTGCTTGTTTGTTAGCCACTATTAGCTCTAGGTTCTCCTGTGGCATGATGTTTTGCAATTTGCCTTTATAGCGTGGTTCCAGGATGCTGACCAGCCAGTAGTCGTCATCGTTCATCATTTTGGCAATGCGGGGGTCCCTTTTTAGGATCTGCAAGGCATAATCAGACATGTGGACCAATGTTCCAGGTGTCAATGATGCACTGTGAGTGCTGGGTGGAGGAACACTTTCTGGCAAATCAACATCCCTCCAGTCACGCACAAACCCTGTACCTTACCTTGCCACCCCACCATTTTCTCTTGCCCCCTGAGAAGCATCCTCCTCCCCAAAATAATCATCCCCATCATCCTCCTCTTCCTCCTCTTCCTCTTCTTCCTCCACCTCATCCATGAGACTTCCCTGAGCAGACAATGGCTTAATGTCATCAAGGCTTCCCTCCTCCTCTTCCTTCTCAGCTGCAGATGCCTGCTCCTTAATGTGCATCAAAGTTTGCATGAGCATAAGTGGGATGCTCATGCTTATGATGCCGTTGTCTGCGCTTACCAGCCGTGTGCATTCCTCAAAACACTGAAGGACTTTACAGAGGTCTTTCAGCTTCGACTACTACACACCAGACAACTCCATGTCTGCCTGCAAACTGCCTGCCCGTGTATCCTCCCACAAATGAATTACAGCCTGCCTCTGTTAGCACAGCCTCTGAATCATGTGCAGGGTGGAGTTCCACCTTGTTCAATGTCGATAATTAGGCGATGCTTGGGAAGGAGGAGCAATCACTGCAGCTTCTACATACGACTGGAGTGTACGGGCGATCGGCGGATGTGCGAGCACAGTCTTCGCACCTTCTGGAGCAGGGCTGTTAACTCCGGATAATTATTGAGGGAGCTTTGCATCACCAGGTTCAAGGTGTGAGCCATGCAAGGTATGTGTCTGAGTTTTGAAAGGGCTATGGCTGCCACAAAATTCCGGACGTTATCACTAACTACCTTGCCTGCCTCAAGATGTAGACTGCCCAGCCAGCGGTGTGTCTGTTGTCTCCCAAACACTTCATCTTCAACACAGCCTGCTGACGCTTACCACTATCTGTTCAATAGTGGGACAACTAATGTGCAACACTAGCAGCTGCGGATGGAGTGCTCATGCGACTGCACTCTGTGGACGAGCTTTCGCTTCTGGAGGAGGAGGTGGAGGGTCGAACGCCTACAGCCAACTGTTTCCTATACCGTGGGCTAGGCAGCACTGTCCCACTGTCGCTGTCCCCTGTGGACCCTGCATCCACCACATTAACCCAGGGCGCAGTGATGGACATGTAACGGCCCTGTCCATGCCTACTGGACCATGCATCTTATGTGAGATGCACCTTTCCACTCACTGATTGCTTGAGTGCATGGACAATGCAGTCTTTCACATGCACGTGGAGGGATGGGATGACTTTTCACAAAAAGAAGTGCTGACTGGGTAGGTCATAGCGTGGTACTGCGTAGGCCATGAGCTCGCGGAAAGCATTGCTTTCAACCCACCAGTAGGGCATCATCACTAACGAGATTAGTTTGGCAATGTAGGCGTTCAAAGCCAGTGTACGCGGATGAGAGGATGAGTACTTTCTTGTCCTAGTCAGAGTCTCTGGTAGGGTGAGCTGGACTTGAGAGCAGCATATGGTGGAACTAGCAGTGGACATGGCGGACTGAGAGAGGGTTGGTGATGGTGATGGTGTTGGTGGTCTTGCTGATGGCCTAGATTCAGTCTTTCGTAGCAATAACATTGTGATTCCATAACTAGAGTTGAGCGAAACGGGTCGAACAATTTCAAAAGTCGCCGACTTTTGGCAAAGTCGGGTTTCATGAAACGAAACCCAACCCTAGGATGAGGTCGGCCATGAGGTCGGCGACTTACGCGCCAAAGTCGCGTTTCAAAAGTTTGTTTAGCGCTCTTTTTAGCCAATCAGGATCCACGGATACTGTGGGCAACGTGATGACATAGGCAGGGGTCGCCACCATCTTTCAGAAGGGCATGCAAGTGATTGGCTTGATTTGGTGGGCGTCACAGGGGTTATAAAAGGGCGTGCACGCCGACCGCCATCTTACTTCTGCCGATCTTAGCATAGGGAGAGGTTGCTGATTCTGTAGGGAGAGCGTTAGGCAGGGAAGAAGACAAAAAAACTGCTTCTGCTGCTAGCGATTTTGCCTGTGCAACACACCAGTCACTGTGTGTGCAGTGCAAGGGGAGGCTATATTGTGGTGTATCAGTGGTGTTGGTTGTTGGGCTGCCTTTTAAGGCTTCCTGACAGCTGCATTGCTGTTTCCCCACTGCTCTGCAAACTGCTTTTTTAAAAGCAATTCCAATTTTTTTTTTGTCCTGCTAAGGTACTGAGCGTGCATTTATTCACACCATACAGCGGAGTACGCTCCTCACACAGTACCGTGTAACGGCTGTTATCACAGCCACAGTGAAGCTATCTGTGTGTCACTGTGGAAGGATAAGTGGAGGACTTGTTCCGTTCTTACAGACCTACACTCTAGGGAGATTCCTATTCTGCCCAATTCAACAATTCACTTTTTTCACACCTGTGCCATCGAGCCTGTGACAAAGCGCTCTGATATTCAGTGGGCTTCACACAATCCAAAAGTGTCCAGTGTCCACAAGTGTCTGCAGAAATTCAAAATCTCCCTTATCCTGTAGTCACTTTTTTCACACCTGCTGCATCGAGCCTGTGACATAGCGCTCTGATATTCATTGGGCCTCACACAATCCAAAAGTGTCCAGTGTCTGCAGAAATTCAAAATCTCCCTTATCCTGTAGTCACTTTTTTCACACCTGCTGCATCGAGCCTGTGACATAGCGCTCTGATATTCATTGGGCCTCACACAATCCAAAAGTGTCCAGTGTCCACAAGTGTCTGCAGAAATTCAAAATCTCCCTTATCCTGTAGTCACTTTTTTCACACCTGTGCCATCGAGCCTGTGACATAGCGCTGTGATATTCAGTGGGCCTCACACAATCCAAGTGTCCAGTGTCCACAAGTGTCTGCAGAAATTTAAAATCTCCCTTATCCTGTAGTCACTTTTTTCACACCTGTGCCATCGAGCCTGTGACATAGCGCTGTGATATTCAGTGGGCCTCACACAATCCAAGTGTCCAGTGTCCACAAGTGTCTGCAGAAATTCAAAATCTCCCAGAAATTCAAAATCTCCCTTATCCTGTAGTCACTTTTTTCACACCTGTGCCATCGAGCCTGTGACATAGCACTGTGATATTAAGTGGGCCTCACACAATCCAAGTGTCCAGTGTCCACAAGTGTCTGCAGAAATTCAAAATCTCCCTTATCCTGTAGTCACTTTTTTCACACCTGTGCCATCGAGCCTGTGACATAGCGCTGTGATATTCAGTGGGCCTCACACAATCCAAGTGTCCAGTGTCCACAAGTGTCTGCAGAAATTTAAAATCTCCCTTATCCTGTAGTCACTTTTTTCACACCTGTGCCATCGAGCCTGTGACATAGCGCTGTGATATTCAGTGGGCCTCACACAATCCAAGTGTCCAGTGTCCACAAGTGTCTGCAGAAATTCAAAATCTCCCAGAAATTCAAAATCTCCCTTATCCTGTAGTCACTTTTTTCACACCTGTGCCATCGAGCCTGTGACATAGCACTGTGATATTAAGTGGGCCTCACACAATCCAAGTGTCCAGTGTCCACAAGTGTCTGCAGAAATTCAAAATCTCCCTTATCCTGTAGTCACTTTTTTCACACCTGTGCCATCGAGCCTGTGACATAGCGCTGTGATATTCAGTGGGCCTCACACAATCCAAGTGTCCAGTGTCCACAAGTGTCTGCAGAAATTCAAAATCTCCCTTATCCTGTAGTCACTTTTTTCACACCTGTGCCATCGAGCCTGTGACATAGCGCTGTGATATTCAGTGGGCCTCACACAATCCAAGTGTCCAGTGTCCAGAAGTGTCTGCAGAAATTCAAAATCTCCCAGAAATTCAAAATCTCCCTTATCCTGTAGTCATTTTTTTCACACCTGTGCCATCGATCCTGTGACATAGCGCTGTGATATTCAGTGGGCCTCACACAATCCAAGTGTCCAGTGTCCACAAGTGTCTGCAGAAATTCAAAATCTCCCTTATCCTGTAGTCACTTTTTTCACACCTGTGCCCTCGAGCCTGTGACATAGCGCTGCGATATTCAGTGGGCCTCACACAATCCAAGTGTCCAGTGTCCACAAGTGTCTGCAGAAATTTAAAATCTCCCTTATCCTGTAGTCACTTTTTTCACACCTGTGCAATCGAGCCTGTGACATAGCGCTGTGATATTCAGTGGGTCTCACACAATCCAAGTGTCCAGTGTCCACAAGTGTCTGCAGAAATTCAAAATCTCCCTTATCCTGTAGTCACTTTTTCACACCTGTGCCATCGAGCCTGTGACATAGCGCTGTGATATTCAGTGGGCCTCACACAATCCAAGTGTCCAGTGTCCACAAGTGTCTGCAGAAATTCAAAATCTCCCTGAAATTCAAAATCTCCCTTATCCTGTAGTCACTTTTTTCACACCTGTGCCATCGAGCCTTTGACATAGCACTGTGATATTCAGTAGGCCTCACACAATCCAAGTGTCCAGTGTCCACAAGTGTCTGCAGAAATTCAAAATCTCCCTTATCCTGTAGTCACTTTTTTCACACCTGTGCCATCGAGCCTGTGACATAGCGCTGTGATATTCAGTGGGCCTCACACAATCCAAGTGTCCAGTGTCCACAAGTGTCTGCAGAAATTCAAAATCTCCCAGAAATTCAAAATCTCCCTTATCCTGTAGTCACTTTTTTCACACCTGTGCCATCGAGCCTGTGACATAGCACTGTGATATTCAGTGAGCCTCACACAATCCAAGTGTCCAGTGTCCACAAGTGTCTGCAGAAATTCAAAATCTCCCTTATCCTGTAGTCACTTTTTTCACACCTGTGCCATCGAGCCTGTGACATAGCGCTGTGATATTCAGTGGGCCTCACACAATCCAAGTGTCCAGTGTCCACAAGTGTCTGCAGAAATTCAAAATCTCCCTTATCCTGTAGTCACTTTTTTCACAACTGTGCCATCGAGCCTGTGACATAGCGCTGTGATATTCAGTGGGCCTCACACAATCCAAGTGTCCAGTGTCCACAAGTGTCTGTAGAAATTCAAAATATCCCTTATCCTGTAGTCACTTTTTTCACACCTGTGCCATCGAGCCTGTGACATAGCGCTGTGATATTCAGTGGGTCTCACACAATCCAAGTGTCCAGTGTCCACAAGTGTCTGCAGAAATTCAAAATCTCCCTTATCCTGTAGTCACTTTTTTCACACCTGCTGCATCGAGCCTGTGACATAGCACTGTGATATTCAGTGGGCCTCACACAATCCAAGTGTCCGGTGTCCACAAGTGTCTGCAGAAAATCTAAATCTCGCTTATCCTGTAGTCACTTTTTTCACACCTGTGCCATCGAGCCTGTGACATAGCGCTGTGATATTCAGTGGGCCTCACACAATCCAAGTGTCCAGTGTCCACAAGTGTCTGCAGAAATTTAAAATCTCCCTTATCCTGTAGTCACTTTTTTCACACCTGCTGCATCGAGCCTGTGACATAGCACTTTGATATTCAGTGGGCCTCACACAATCCAAGTGTCCAGTGTCCACAAGTGTCTGCAGAAATTCAAAATCTCCCTTATCCTGTAGTCACTTTTTTCACACCTGCTGCATCGAGCCTGTGACATAGCGCTCTGATATTCATTGGGCCTCACACAATCCAAAAGTGTCCAGTGTCTGCAGAAATTCAAAATCTCCCTTATCCTGTAGTCACTTTTTTCACACCTGCTGCATCGAGCCTGTGACATAGCGCTCTGATATTCATTGGGCCTCACACAATCCAAAAGTGTCCAGTGTCCACAAGTGTCTGCAGAAATTCAAAATTTCCCTTATCCTGTAGTCACTTTTTTCACACCTGTGCCATCGAGCCTGTGACATAGCGCTGTGATATTCAGTGGGCCTCACACAATCCAAGTGTCCAGTGTCCACAAGTGTCTGCAGAAATTTAAAATCTCCCTTATCCTGTAGTCACTTTCTTCACACCTGCTGCATCGAGCCTGTGACATAGCGCTCTGATATTCATTGGGCCTCACACAATCCAAAAGTGTGCAGTGTCCACAAGTGTCTGCAGAAATTCAAAATTTCCCTTATCCTGTAGTCACTTTTTTCACACCTGTGCCATCGAGCCTGTGACATAGCGCTGTGATATTCAGTGGGCCTCACACAATCCAAGTGTCCAGTGTCCACAAGTGTCTGCAGAAATTCAAAATCTCCCTTATCCTGTAGTCACTTTTTTCACACCTGTGCCATCGAGACTGTGACATAGCACTGTGATATTCAGTGGGGCTCACACAATCCAAGTGTCCAGTGTCCACAAGTGTCTGCAGAAATTCAAAATCTCCCTTATCCTGTAGTCACTTTTTTCACACCTCTGCCATCGAGCCTGTGACATAGCGCTGTGATATTCAGTGGACCTCACACAATCCAAGTGTCCAGTGTCCACCAGTGTCTGCAGAAATTCAAAATCTCCCTTATCCTGTAGTCACTTTTTTCACACCTGTGCCATCGAGCCTGTGACAAAGCGCTGTGATATTCAGTGGGCCTCACACAATCCAAGTGTCCAGTGTCCACAAGTGTCTGCAGAAATTCAAAATCTCCCAGAAATTCAAAATCTCCCTTATCCTGTAGTCACTTTTTTCACACCTGTGCCATGGAGCCTGTGACATAGCGCTGTGATATTCAGTGGGCCTCACACAATCCAAGTGTCCAGTGTCCACAAGTGTCTGCAGAAATTCAAAATCTCCCAGAAATTCAAAATCTCCCTTATCCTGTAGTCACTTTTTTCACACCTGTGCCATCGAGCCTGTGACATAGCACTGTGATATTCAGTGGGCCTCACACAATCCAAGTGTCCAGTGTCCACAAGTGTCTGCAGAAATTCAAAATCTCCCTTATCCTGTAGTCACTTTTTTCACACATGCTGCATCGAGCCTGTGACATAGCGCTGTGATATTCAGTGGGCCTCACACAATCCAAGTGTCCAGTGTCCACATGTTTCTGCAGAAATTCAAAATCTCCCTTATCCTGTAGTCACTTTTTTCACACCTGTGCCATCGAGCCTGTGACATAGCACTGTGATATTGAGTGGGCCTCACACAATCCAAGTGTCCAGTGTCCACAAGTGTCTGCAGAAAATCTAAATCTCCCTTATCCTGTAGTCACTTTTTTCACACCTGTGCCATCGAGCCTGTGACATAGCACTGTGATATTCAGTGGGCCTCACACAATCGAAGTGTCCAGTGTCCACAAGTGTCTGCAGAAATTTAAAATCTCCCTTATCCTGTAGTCACTTTTTTCACACCTGTGCCATCGAGCCTGTGACATAGCGCTGTGATATTCAGTGGGACTCACACAATCCAAGTGTCCAGTGTCCACAAGTGTCTGCAGAAATTCAAAATCTCCCAGAAATTCAAAATCTCCCTTATCCTGTAGTCACTTGTTTCACACCTGTGCCATCGAGCCTGTGACATAGCACTGTGATATTCAGTGGGCCTCACACAATCCAAGTGTCCAGTGTCCACAAGTGTCTGCAGAAATTCAAAATCTCCCTTATCCTGTAGTCACTTTTTTCACACCTGTGCCATCGAGCCTGTGACATAGCACTGTGATATTCAGTGGGCCTCACACAATCCAAGTGTCCAGTGTCCACAAGTGTCTGCAGAAATTCAAAATCTCCCTTTTCTTGTAGTCACTTTTTTCACAACTGTGCCATCGAGCCTGTGACATAGCGCTGTGATATTCAGTGGGCCTCACACAATCCAAGTGTCCAGTGTCCACAAGTGTCTGTAGAAATTCAAAATCTCCCTTATCCTGTAGTCACTTTTTTCACACCTGTGCCATCGAGCCTGTGACATAGCGCTGTGATATTCAGTGGGCCTCACACAATCCAAGTGTCCAGTGTCCACAAGTGTCTGCAGAAATTCAAAATCTCCCTTATCCTGTAGTCACTTTTTTCACACCTGTGCCATCGAGCTTGTGACATAGCACTGTGATATTCAGTGGGCCTCACACAATCCAAGTGTCCAGTGTCCACAAGTGTCTGAAGAAAATCTAAATCTCCCTTATCCTGTAGTCACTTTTTTCACACCTGTGCCATCGAGCCTGTGACATAGCACTGTGATATTCAGTGGGCCTCACACAATCCAAGTGTCCAGTGTCCACAAGTGTCTGCAGAAATTTAAAATCTCCCTTATCCTGTAGTCACTTTTTTCACACCTGTGCCATCGAGCCTGTGACATAGCGCTGTGATATTCAGTGGGACTCACACAATCCAAGTGTCCAGTGTCCACAAGTGTCTGCAGAAATTCAAAATCTCCCAGAAATTCAAAATCTCCCTTATCCTGTAGTCACTTTTTTCACACCTGTGCCATCGAGCCTGTGACATAGCACTGTGATATTCAGTGGGCCTCAAACAATCCAAGTGTCCAGTGTCCAAAAGTGTCTGCAGAAATTCAAAATCTCCCTTATCCTGTAGTCACTTTTTTCACACCTGTGCCATCGAGCCTGTGACATAGCACTGTGATATTCAGTGGGCCTCACACAATCCAAGTGTCCAGTGTCCACAAGTGTCTGCAGAAATTCAAAATCTCCCTTTTCTTGTAGTCACTTTTTTCACAACTGTGCCATCGAGCCTGTGAAATAGCGCTGTGATATTCAGTGGGCCTCACACAATCCAAGTGTCCAGTGTCCACAAGTGTCTGTAGAAATTCAAAATCTCCCTTATCCTGTAGTCACTTTTTTCACACCTGTGCCATCGAGTCTGTGACATAGCGCTGTGATATTCAGTGGGCCTCACACAATCCAAGTGTCCAGTGTCCACAAGTGTCTGCAGAAATTCAAAATCTCCCTTATCCTGTAGTCACTTTTTTCACACCTGATGCATCGAGCCTGTGACATAGCGCTGTGATATTCAGTGGGCCTCACACAATCCAAGTGTCCGGTGTCCACAAGTGTCTGCAGAAAATCTAAATCTCCATTATCCTGTAGTCACTTTTTTCACACCTGTGACATCGAGCCTGTGACATAGCGCTGTGATATTCAGTGGGCCTCACACAATCCAAGTGTCCAGTGTCCACAAGTGTCTGCAAAAATTTAAAATCTCCCTTATCCTGTAGTCACTTTTTTCACACCTGTGCCATTGAGCCTGTGACATAGCGCTGTGATATTCAGTGGGCCTCACACAATCCAAGTGTCCAGTGCTCTCAAGTGTCTGCAGAAATTCAAAATCTCCCAGAAATTCAAAATCTCCCTTATCCTGTAGTCACTTTTTTCACACCTGTGCCATCGAGCCTGTGACATAGCACTGTGATATTCAGTGGGCCTCACACAATCCAAGTGTCCAGTGTCCACAAGTGTCTGCAGAAATTCAAAATCTCCCAGAAATTCAAAATCTCCCTTATCCTGTAGTCACTTTTTTCACACCTGTGCCATCGAGCCTGTGACATAGCACTGTGATATTCAGTGGGCCTCAAACAATCCAAGTGTCCAGTGTACAAAAGTGTCTGCAGAAATTCAAAATCTCCCTTATCCTGTAGTCACTTTTTTCACACCTGTGCCATCGAGCCTGTGACATAGCACTGTGATATTCAGTGGGCCTCACACAATCCAAGTGTCCAGTGTCCACAAGTGTCTGCAGAAATTCAAAATCTCCCTTTTCTTGTAGTCACTTTTTTCACAACTGTGCCATCGAGCCTGTGAAATAGCGCTGTGATATTCAGTGGGCCTCACACAATCCAAGTGTCCAGTGTCCACAAGTGTCTGTAGAAATTCAAAATCTCCCTTATCCTGTAGTCACTTTTTTCACACCTGTGCCATCGAGTCTGTGACATAGCGCTGTGATATTCAGTGGGCCTCACACAATCCAAGTGTCCAGTGTCCACAAGTGTCTGCAGAAATTCAAAATCTCCCTTATCCTGTAGTCACTTTTTTCACACCTGCTGCATCGAGCCTGTGACATAGCGCTGTGATATTCAGTGGGCCTCACACAATCCAAGTGTCCGGTGTCCACAAGTGTCTGCAGAAAATCTAAATCTCCATTATCCTGTAGTCACTTTTTTCACACCTGTGACATCGAGCCTGTGACATAGCGCTGTGATATTCAGTGGGCCTCACACAATCCAAGTGTCCAGTGTCCACAAGTGTCTGCAAAAATTTAAAATCTCCCTTATCCTGTAGTCACTTTTTTCACACCTGTGCCATTGAGCCTGTGACATAGCGCTGTGATATTCAGTGGGCCTCACACAATCCAAGTGTCCAGTGCTCTCAAGTGTCTGCAGAAATTCAAAATCTCCCAGAAATTCAAAATCTCCCTTATCCTGTAGTCACTTTTTTCACACCTGTGCCATCGAGCCTGTGACATAGCACTGTGATATTCAGTGGGCCTCACACAATCCAAGTGTCCAGTGTCCACAATTGTCTGCAGAAATTCAAAATCTCCCTTATCCTGTAGTCACTTTTTTCACACCTGTGCCATCGAGCCTCTGACATAGCGCTGTGATATTCAGTGGGCCTCACACAATCCAAGTGTCC